>NC_065523.1:39392823-39432251 GCF_006386435.1 Epinephelus moara
AGTTTCATTCCGTTGTTCCGAGTTGATCTGAAGACTTTTCCAATCCTCTTAGTGACTTTTTCTTTGTTAAAAACGATTAGCGACAAATCTAGCATCTTTTTCTGGTGTTATTGGAGACTGTACTCGTGTTTGGAGACTCTGACTTCTGTCGCTCTGCAGCTACTGTCCCCAACGAGCAGCGGGTGCTGCTGTAAGCCGCTCCACCGTCCCAAAGCACTCACAGGCGGTCACACTAGCCTCGTGCAGCAGCCTCAGGTAGCGAGTGAGCTAGCTAGCAAGCTGCACATAGAATTTACGTATAAATAAACGGACACATTTTATGATGTAGGCCAAAAATGAGCTTCCCCTCCTTGAAAGACCAGCAGCCGCCACTGAAGTGCACGTAGTGCAACTTACAGGGTAATCCAGGGACAGACACAAAATTTGAGGTAGCCAACAACCTGCTTTTATACATCCAATGAACTTCTATAAAAAATAAAATGAACCGTTTGGCAACCAGACCAGGCCTCTAACTGAGACTTTATTTGTCAGAATGTGTGGCCACACCAGGCTGGTAAATGGACTGGGTGTTTAATTGGAGTTTTATGGTATATTAAATTGAAAACAGTACAAAGACAAAATATTTAATGTTCAAAGGGATGAACTTTGTTTTTTGTAAATATTCACTCATTCTAAGTTTGATGCTACAACACGTTCCAAAAATCTTGGGACAGGAGCAACAAAAGACTGGGAAAGATGTGGGATGATCAAAAACACCAGTTTGAATCATTCCACAGGTCGACTGGGAACAGGTGATCATGTATCATGACAGAAGGAAGTGTCCTCAAAAGGCTCAGCTGGACGACACGAAGTTCACCACTTTGATAAAAACTGTGAGGACAAACAGTCCAACAGTTTAAGATTTCACACCTACATCCCATAATATCAAAAGATAAATGGAGGTGCATCATGGGTAACTTCACATCTTTGATGGGATGTGGGAGGGGTGGGCAATATATCAAATACACTCAATGTATCACGACATGTTCCCCGTAACGATGGAGCACCACTGTGACTATTAGGTCACATTTTGTGACCATGGAGCACCACTGCAACTTTTGAGTCACATCTTGTGACCATGGAGCACCACTGTAACTACTGAGTCACATTTTGTGACCATGGAACACCACTGTAACTACTGAGTCACATTTTGTGACCATGGAACACCACTGCAACTTTTGAGTCACATCTTGTGACCATGGAGCACCACTGTAACTACTGAGTCACATCTTGTGACCATGGAGCACCACTGTAACTACTGAGTCACATCTTGTGACCATGGAGCACCACTGTAACTACTGAGTCACATCTTGTGACCATGGAGCACCACTGTAACTACTGAGTCACATCTTGTGACCATGGAGCACCACTGTAACTACTGAGTCACATCTTGTGACCATGGAGCACCACTGTAACTACTGAGTCACATCTTGTGACCATGGAGCACCACTGTAACTACTGAGTCACATCTTGTGACCATGGAGCACCACTGTAACTACTGAGTCACATCTTGTGACCATGGAGCACCACTGTAACTACTGAGTCACATCTTGTGACCATGGAGCACCACTGTAACTACTGAGTCACATCTTGTGACCATGGAGCACCACTGTAACTACTGAGTCACATCTTGTGACCATGGAGCACCACTGTAACTACTGAGTCACATCTTGTGACCATGGAGCACCACTGTAACTACTGAGTCACATCTTGTGACCATGGAGCACCACTGTAACTACTGAGTCACATCTTGTGACCATGGAGCACCACTGTAACTACTGAGTCACATCTTGTGACCATGGAGCACCACTGTAACTACTGAGTCACATCTTGTGACCATGGAGCACCACTGTAACTACTGAGTCACATCTTGTGACCATGGAGCACCACTGCAACTTTTGAGTCACATTTATTTTGTGACCATGGAGCACCACTGTAACTTTTGAGTCGCATTTATTTTGTGACCATGGAGCACCACCGTGTTAGTTAGTGCCCTCAGTTCCCAAACACTGAAGTGTTGGTAAAGAAGANCCACTGTAACTACTGAGTCACATCTTGTGACCATGGAGCACCACTGCAACTTTTGAGTCACATTTATTTTGTGACCATGGAGCACCACTGTAACTTTTGAGTCGCATTTATTTTGTGACCATGGAGCACCACCGTGTTAGTTAGTGCCCTCAGTTCCCAAACACTGAAGTGTTGGTAAAGAAGAGGTGATGTCACACAGTGACAGGAAACAGACCCCTGTCACTACATTATTACAACCTGCTGCAGAATGAGTGGAGATTTACTTAAAACAATAAAGTTTATTGGTTTAAATAAATAAATATCTTGTCTCTGAACTGTCTTTAATTGAATGCAGATGAAAAAATACTGCAGATCATTGCATTCTGTTTTTATCTTTTTACAGTGTTGCAACATTTTTGGAGTTGGGGTTGTAATATTCTCGTGTAACATGAGCAGCTGAGTCTAATGAATGACACTTACACTTCCTCACACCAGGCGTCAGTCTCTGTGGTCCACCATGGTCCAACCTGCAGGACCAAACAAAGTCAGAATCAGCTTCACACACCTTCACTCATGTTAAACATGAGGTCATCAGAGGAACAATGTGGGAGCTGCTGATGTTTTATATTTACTGTCATCGACACTGTTCATTAGAGCCTGAAACATGTCAGTTTGCTGATTATGTTAAGGCCAACACTGTCCCAGTGTCCGTTTATTAGGCAGGAGAAATGTATTTAATACATGTCTAACATTAATAATTTAACTAGACTGTTAACTGCTGGTGCTGCCATCAATGCAAACCCAGCAACATTTGGTCTGACGACAGTTCGCCTCTGGGGGTAAGGGGCCGATATTTAAGGCTGATCTGGTGCAGCCAGCGGATATTCGAGCCAGGACTTCTGGTCATTTTGGCGGATCTTTATAAACATACATATGGTAGAGTGAAAAGTGAATGTAAAGCTTACCCATCATCAGGTGATAGCCGATGGGTTCAGAGGCTGCATGTTTGCCCTCCGCCTCTCCACACATACTGTTTACCTGCTGTTCAAACGTGATTGGTCAGTTCTACTCTGACCACAAATGAATGGAACCCAGAACATTTCAGATATCAGAATCTCGTCCCTACAGATTCTGGATACATATGTGTAATCTGTTAGATTACAGATTATTTCTGCTGCTGCTGTATATTAATATTATATGACCGTGTCTGTGCAGAGACTTTCATTTGTAAAGTAATTTAATCTGTCAGATTAATGTGATGTGGTAAAAAGTACAACATGAACCTCTGAGATGAAGCAAAGTACAAATATAAAGTGACGAAACATGGACATACTGCAGTACATGAAGCTGAGAGATGTCATTGTGTAACATGGTTTCTGTCCAGCAGTGAAAATGTTTGAGACACTGGGACAGAGACAGAAATGTGTCTCATGTGGAGGACTTACTGAAAGTTTGTTTTTGATATCAAAAGTGAAAACCAAGGTCGAATGTCGTGGTGACTGTTTGGAGAAGAACGGCTGATTAATAGAGCTGAGATCTCCTTTAAATGAGAGCTGCTCGTCTTGGACGAGGCTCTGGCGCCATCTGGTGCTGCAGACATGAAGTGCATCCTGTCAATTGGTATGAGGATCAGCTGTCTCCACTGTTTGGTTTACAACTGGCTCACAGTTTACACCAAGCTGAAGTATCTTACAACTAGATATCAGTTTGCTCTAATAGATTACAACCAGCTCAAATAATTCACACATAGCTCAACAACCCTATAACTAGCTTGAGTAGTTTACTCTGAGTTTAACTATCTCACAAGTAGTTTAAATAGTTTACACCTAGCTCAGTTAGCTAACAGCTAGTTTTCACCTAGATACATATATAAATATATGTTCTTACCTTCTTCTCGACCATCATTGTTGAGCAGTTTCTTTAAACTTAATTCCCAGATTAACTCATAACACGAACAGGTTCATCAGCTCCACCGTCTTTTTTACAAACCCAACCATGTCCAGTCCTCCCTCAGATACCGTGCTGTACAGATTTTTGTTGGATTATTTTTCAGACTGCTCAGTGTGCTTCCTCTTGTCATTTATCTTTTGTTGTATTTCTTCTGTATAATGTTAGTTTAGTTTTTTCATCCACTTTTCTCCCTTTTCTGTCACTGATTTTCTCCTGAAGTTGAGGAGACGTCAGTTTGTATCAGCCTGTGGTTTCTTGACCTCTCCTGACATGTTTCTTATTTTTTTATTTAGTATTTGGATTTTATGCAGTTTTATTTGTGTGCAACTAAAACTTAAACAATAAGTAGACTGAGGTGCTGTGTTTTTATAAGATATATCAACAAAAACATTTTCAAAGCAATTATTTTACTTTAGCATGGTTTCCCCGTCTCTAGTACGTACTGACGACAAGTAACGCTGAACAGAAACAGAAAATTAACTGGCAGTTTTCATGATCATGGAAATATGACTGTAGTCATTTAACCTAAAGAGCTAAACTGGTTTCATGCTTAAAGATTCTGTACGTGACTTTTTACGTGTATTATCTTTTTGTTTTATCTTTAAATGGCTGAACGAGTTGTGACTTTAAATCCGAGCTCTTCCCCAACTCTCTCCGTTGCCTCTCAGCCTGTGGACTGACTTCTGTCTGTGGGGTGAAATCTAAAGGATGTGACATCATGCGTGTCCCCAAGTGTCTCGCCTCTCTTCAGCTCTGCTACAGTGCCAACACTGTGCAACACAAGCTAACATTAGCTAAGAAATGGTGTCCGATAATGTCAACAAATGACCGGCTCCCACCACAACACAGAGTCCACACGTGTTTCTGTTACATATATTTTGCAGTGGTGTCATGAACTTGCTAACTAGCTAATTATTGTCTGGTTTGTAGTCTGATAACCAATAAATTAATCACAGTCAAAAATTAAAAAACTAAAAAAACTTCCAGCGCACACTAGACCATAGGATTGACAGGTTTATTATCAAAAATTAAAAACAGAAGAGGCAAACAACGTGTTTCACATGTTGCTTGAAGCAACATGTGAAACACGTTGTTTGCCTCTTCTGTTTTTAATTATCTAGTCGCAGCCCTGATAAAAAGAAAATGTGAAGTGTCTCATTCAAACAAGAACATTTTCCCGCTGTCACATTTCAGCCTGTATCAAAGTACGGAGGTTAAAGGTTCGACTCTCGGCCAAACACAAGGTCTAAAAGAAATCTACAAACACAAACAAACAAACAAACAGCCGGACGCGTCATTAGTTTCTTTAATAATTCTTCTTCCAGTACAAGATGCTGCATCACTTTTCTTTTTTTTTTTTTGCTGCTGTTTTTTTTTTTTTTTTTTTTTTAAGTTTTATTAACTTTTATTAGGAATGACATAATCAATAAAGATTTGTACACAGTGAGCGATCTGGACTGTCGGGGGAGGGGAGGTGTTGGGTTCCTTTGTGCTGATGTTTTTGGTCCGTTTGGATCCCAACGATTCTGAAAACTGAGTTTAAACTGGAACAATTTTTATTCTGCTACAAAAACCAAAAAGGAATGTCGTATCAGCAGATTATCATCGTGTCCTGATCAATCAATACTGGTCCATAAAAATATCAAAATGATATCATCAGGTTTTTAACAATACAGTAACAGAGTGAACTGTGTACCTGCGAGTACCCACACCTGTCAGGAAAATACTCGTAAACTGGCAGCAAGTAGACCGAAGTGTACTTTAAGTACTTTTACGAACTGAGGAAACTGAACCAGAACCCCGTTTACCGAAAGTGTCTAAAATAATCTTCAGATAAAACTAATGAAAATAAAAATGTTTGACTTCAGACAATCTGTGAAATAATGGTGGACGAACAGTTCCTCCTAAAGAACCTTCATGAACGCTGGTGCTCGCTGTGATGTCATATCTGATGTGAAATGAGAAATCTAAATTAGAAAATAAAACTAAACGCATAAATTAATAATTTCATAACTGATCTCCACTGTGGTGGAGGAAGGTGGATGCTGCTGTGTTTATGTTGTTATGTCGAAGTAAACGATCGTTACCTCCAACCTAACGTGTCAATCTCCTCTAACTGATGATTTTAGTCACGAACAAAGCACACTCATTTTGTTTGAGAGTTGCAGAGTGTTGGAAATATCGGCCATAGAGACGTCGGCCTTCTCTCTAATATAATGGAACTAGAAGGCACTCAGCGTGTGGTGCTCAAAGCGCCAAAAAACAAACAAACAAACATTTCTTTCCGGAAATAATGACCCAGTTACTAAAGATGACCCAAAGACTTTGTTGTGAGCAGTTTCATGTAGGAGCTATTTTCTTTCTATCAAGCTACACCCACCAATCGTATCACTGCACAGGAGGAAGAGTGGACCAGCGGTTCGTGACAGCGTGACAAGTAAACGTTGACGGTATCTTCCTCGGCTGACTTGTCACGTTAGCTAGCTCAGTGGCGCTAACAGTAGAACCATCAAGTTCCATTTAAGGATGCACAATATTGGATTTTTTGCCGATATCTGATACACTGATATGTAACAACTCATTTGACCGATAGCCGAAACCGATAGATATATCCACTTTCTCCCACCTAATTTTAGTGATCATCATCAAGTCTCTTCTGTAGATGAATTAACATCATATTATACACACATACTCTCATGGTGACGGCCCACCAGCAGATGGAGACATGAAACACTGTTCAGTGTCTGTGATATTCATTCATTGTGCTGAATAAGAAAAAGCATGTTGGCCAATTGTGATGGTTCACTTTAAAGCCGATATCGTCAGATACTGATGGTGTGCTGATATTATTTTGCATCCCTACTTCTGTTATCCTGGAGAGAAGGCCGACATCTCTGCGACCGATATTTCCTACACACACCAAAACTATCCAGACTGATAAACAGCTCTACAGGTAAAAGGAAAAAATATGCATTTTTGATTTTGGGGTGGACTGTCTCTTTAAGGACAAAATGCAAGGAGATACAAGTTTACGGAAATATTTGTTAGAAAAGTCACTAAATTGTGGAAAAACAGAAAACAGAAGATAATTTTTATTTGGAAAAACTAATTTTGTAAAATGACCCGAAGTGATCGTCACAAAGTGAGTCCAGAGGCCTCAGTGCTACGAAGCCAGTTCATCTTACCAGGATATCTAAACGCTATCTGGTTTGACTAACCCGAGTCACAGTGTAAAAGTAGCAGCACTTTGACTGTGGGTCATATTCAGTAAAATATCATGAGTCTTGGGTCAGACATTAGTGAATGCATCGTTTCTACACCAGAGAAGCCTGTTTACTGTAGAAACTTCATTTTCAATCACAAATACTCTTCAAACAGTTTAACGTCCTCACAGGAGCTTATTAATGTGCCCACATATTCCAGAACGTATTTCTCTACCTTCTGTCTCTGCAGGTCTGCTGCCATGTTCACTGAGGTCAGTGTGTTTATTTATTACTAATCATTAACTGTAGGTGAAGTGGCGACACCTAGTGTTCAAATTAAGAAGTGCAAAGGCAGGTCTTGCCACTGCAGCAGTTGATTTTGATACTGTAAAATATGACAGTAAGTATCTGGGTCACAAAACTTCAAACAAAGAGATGTGTGTGTTCAGACTGAGCCGCACTGATCTGCATGACGAGCAGAAAGCTCATGAATGAAAGAGTTTTAAATCACGTCTGGATTTGATCCAGATCAGAGATTTTAAAATGACATAAACACAAGATGATTATTAAACGATTTTACGTTCAAGACATTTTGATTATATTCTTAACACGGCTTACAGACAGGAATATACGCCTCATCTCTCTCTCAGGTACGTGGCCCTTAAGGACTCGATATGAAGGACTCGATCTGAAGGACTCGATCTGAGGGACTGACTCTAAACTTTAACCTTCTGCTGTGACGGTCAGTGAACGGGGTCCTGGTTCAGGAGCTGCTGGTCTGGTTCAGTAAAAAAAAGTAAAAAAAAAAAGTAAATGGAGTACTTAAACTTGGTCACTGAAGTTTTTGTGCTTGTGTATCAGTAAGTACTCCAAAATAAGTACTGGGACCTGGTCTTCACTGCGGCTCAGACCAGTTCAAAGATTATCTACAAGCCCCTGGTGATCACACCCACCCACAGACACACAGTACATGAACACACACACACGCGCACGCACACACACACACACACACACACACACACACACACACACAGACACTTGCATAAGAGCAAATCAGTCAGAGTCCACCCTGCCCACAGATATAATGCAAAAGAGCACAAAAGGTATGAAAAAGTAAGAAAAATTCATAAGGAAAAAACTTTATATATAGTATTTATAAAAAAGAGGAATAATACTTTGTTTTTCCGAGAGGTTAAAGGGTGTTGGAGTTTCTTTTAGCTACTGTCGGTGCCCACCGTGCTGCTGCTGCTGCTGCTGCTGCTGCTGCTGCTGCTGCTGCTGCTGCTCGCAGTGTCCACGCGCTCTCGTTTGTGGATCTGCTCGTGTGCTTTGAGGTGACCCGACTGGCTGAAAGTCTTCCCACAGTGGGGGCAGGCGTACGGCCGCTCCCCCGTGTGGATCTGCTGGTGAGCCTTCAGGTGGCCGAGGCGGCCGAAGCTCTTCCCGCACTGCGTGCAGCCGAACGGCCGCTCGCCCGAGTGGATCTTCTCGTGGGTTTTTAACACGCCCGAGTTGCTGAAAGTCTTCCCGCACTGCGAGCAGGTGAAGGGTTTCTCTCCCGTGTGGATCTGCACGTGGTTGCGGTAGCTGGTCTCCTTGGTGAAGCTCTTGCCACAGTGCTGGCAGCAGTACGGCCTCTCGCCCGTGTGACTCAGCTGATGAGCCTTCAGCTCCTTCGATTGGCCGAAGCTCTTCCCGCAGGTGACGCAGATGAACGGGCGCTCGCCGGTGTGCAGCCTCTGATGCGACCGCAGGTCGTCTGCCTTCGTGAAGCCTTTGGGACAGTGAGCGCACACGTACGGCTTCTGGCCCGTGTGGATCAGCTGGTGACGTTTGAGGTTTCCTGCTTGGCCAAAGCTCTTGCCGCACTGCGAGCAGGTGTAGGGCCGCTCCCCGGTGTGGATGCGCTGGTGCGTCTTCAGGTTTCCCAGCGTGCTGAAGTTCTTCCCGCACTGCGTGCAGGAGAAAGGCTTCTCACCCTGCATGTTACGAGGTTTCCTCACCGTCGGGCTCTGGGTTTTGGTCGTGACCAGACTACCACCACCTCCTCCCTGCCCGGCCGGCACCACCCCCTCCGCCGTCTTCCCCTGCTCGGCCGGCTGCAGCTCGTACAGCGCCCCCCCTCCAAACTCAGGGTCCAGTTTGCCCATGCCGTCCATCAGCAGGGCGTCGGGCCGCAGCTTGTTGAGCTCGGTGCGGAGCTCGGCCATGTGGATGGACTCCAGGCCGTTGTGCGGCAGGTGGGTGGACATGGTGTTGGACTCTGGGTACTCACACTTCAGGGAGCTCAGCTCGGTGGTGTAGTAACACTGCAGGTCCACGTGGTGGTCCGACTTGATGTACTCCAGAGTGTCCGTCACCTGCAGCACACAAACACACAGCATCAGTCAGACAGGCACAGAGAGCACACTGTTACACACAACCAAAGAATAAACTCTGACCTGATCTATGAGCAGACAGGAAACACACATTTTATACTCTCAGCAGTTTTAAAGACACAGTGACGGATTCTTTCCTGAATTGTGTTTGTAATTTTGGTGACTGAGTTTATTTGTCCAGTCAATCAAACTCAAAAAGTAGAAACTGCAAAAGTAATATTTCGTAGTTTTTATTGGTCCTAACAGCCTCATGCATCATACTGAAAAGTAAACCTTCGTGGATTTAGTGAAACATTCTTTTTGTTAAGGTCTAAAGCAAAGTTTTTAGGTTTTAAAAAAGGGACACAGTCTGGGTTACGGGGCTACGAGCACATACCTGCTGTCTTTTCTTTAGTTTTGGAGGTCAGTTTTTTCAGTAAAACTAGGGCTATATGGCCCTCCAAACGGAGTTTTTTCAGAGGCACACTTCAAAGCGAGTGCTACGAGAAACCTCCCAGAATGCCTTGCGGATCACTGGCAAGATGGCAGGGAAGGCTTCACAGGCAATGAAAGAAAACCATAAATGTAAGTATTTTCTTCGCACAGGCAATGAAAGAAAACCATAAATGTAAGTATTTTCTTCGTAACTAAAGATTTAAAGACTATGTTAACCATCGGAAATGTTGTTTCAATGTATTATATACATTTGTTCTAACAAACATAACAAAAAAAAAATCGCTAGTTGTGAGGTTTCCCCGGCAACATACTCGTCGCGTCTTTTTATTTTTTATGACGTCACTGGCGACTAATGATGACGTTTCCGGGTATGAAGGGTTGTCCCATTTCATAGGGGAATATTTCAACCCTTGCCCCTTGTAACTTTGTTGCAAGGGGCAAGGGGCACTCAAAAAAGAGGGGTAGGGGTAGGGGCAAAAATGAGAAATGGGATTGGGCCATCATCATTCATTACACAGTGTGTGTGGGCTGACTGGTTCTATCAGCAACTTTGGAGCATCTTTACTCTTATTATCATCTAACACTGTGTCCCCTGATGATGTGCCAGAGAGAGACGTCCTGTACGTCTTAGGACCCAGACACACCAAACCGACTTCAGAGAACAAGCGATGATGAATCATGTCGCCTTTGTCTCAGCAAAAAGACTTCTACCAACGGCCAGCCAAACCTGAAGACACCAGATTTCGATCCCTGAATTGACCTTGATCCACTGAGTATGATGGTTTCCTTGAGTCAAACCACAGATCAACTGACTATATTTCCCTCTGACACTCGAAAAAGCTGTCAGCCCTTATTTCTGGCGTCTAAATGCTGAATGTGTGATTTTGAAAATCAAGCAGAAAGATCACTGATTGGATCCACTGTTACCATGACAACCATAAACCTGCTGACAGGATTAGAGCACACCAAGTATAAGAGTCAAACTGAGCAGCTACTATTCAATCCAACAGAACAGAGCAGCTCACTCGTCACCATAAATCCTCTCTGTGATGTTCAACATCTCCTCCCACCTTCATTCACTCTGTCACCACTATGAACACATGATGTTGTTTGACCTGAACTGAGGAACAGTTTGTCCTTCACCCTCCATTTCTCTCTCTTTGGTCTGTTGGTGTCATTGTGAGGACGTCACTGATCATTTTTTGTGTAATCTGTGCAAAGTGTCTTTGACTACAATGAAAAGCTCTCCATAAATAACATTATTATTATTGTTAGTTTGTCTCGTGCTGTTGTGTTTTTATGATTTTATCTAAAACGATTTTCTCTGTATTTTTTATAACACTGACTGATCCTTGATCCTAACGTTAACCCAGGGCTGGGTTAACGTTACTTCCTCAAACAAACTACAAACTACAGTTACCGCCTTGTAGTTGCCTGTCGTTTGTTTTGTTTTGGGTTTTTTGTCTGGTTCTGCTCTGTGGTTCAGTTTGTGAGTCTTTAAAGTGTAACTGAGAAATCTAAATTAAATCTTATAAAAGACAGTAAAGGACCGTTCTCAGACTAATACAGGCCTATCCTGTTACGGCTAACAGGAGAAAATGCAGAGAGCTGAGACAGAGTCGCTCAGGTGTAATCAGGTGTCAATGAACTTAAGATCTGGAAACAGGCCGAGCTCAGCAGGATCCAGATCATCCATCGGGATCCAGATCATCCATCGGGATCCAGATCATCCATCGGGATCCAGATCATCCATCATCCATCGGGATCAAGATCATCCATCATCCATCGGGATCAAGATAATCCATCATCCATCAGGATCAAAATCATCCATCATCCATCAGGATCAAGATCATCCATCATCCATCGAAATCAAGATCATCCATCATCCATCGGGATCAAGATAATCCATCATCCATCAGGATCAAAATCATCCATCATCCATCAGGATCAAAATCATCCATCATCCATCAGGATCAAGATCATCCATCAGGATCAAAATCATCCATCATCCATCAGGATCAAGATCATCAATCATCCATCAGGATCAAAATCAGCCATCAGGATCAAAATCATCCATCAGGATCAAGATCATCAATCATCCATCAGGATCAAAATCATCCATCAGGATCAAAATCATCCATCAGGATCCAGATCATCCATCAGGATCAAGATCATCCATCATCCATCAGGATCAAGATCATCCATCATCCATCATCCATCAGGATCCAGATCATCCATCATCCATCATCCATCAGGATCCAGATCATCCATCGGGATCCAGATCATCAGGATCAAGATCATCCATCATCCATCAGGATCAAGATCATCCATCATCCATCAGGATCAAGATCATCCATCGGGATCAAGATCATCCATCGGGATCCAGATCATCAGGATCAAGATCATCCATCATCCATCAGGATCCAGATCATCCATCAGGATCAAGACTCAGACTTTCTGCCTCCTCACACATATTGAACAGGTGAACTGAGTTTCAGGTGTGTTTTAGCAGCTTCACTTTAAAAAACACAAACCCTGGATCATCCACAGAGCACCTGGAGAGCACTTTCACAGAGTAGATTCAGAGTGAACTCTCTTTATCTACTATAAGAGTCGATTCACTCCAAATCACACGAGGGAACAGTTCAGCTTAAACTCCGTCAGGTGGACGAGTTCAAGACTTTTTATAGAACACAACATCTTGTTCTGTTGGCGCTAAGTTTAAACAGCCGCTGGTTTTTCAGCCGTCTGAAGATTTAGGAGATTTTTTATTTTTGTCATCAGTTCCTCTGACACAGAGTCGGTTTTCATTTATTTAGCAGCTGTTTGCTGTTTTTTAATCTGTCTGAATGTTACAGGCTGTTTTTTATCAGGTTTGAACACACAGCCTGCAGTCGGTCTAATATTCATAAAGTCAAACACTGGAGGGAGCAGTTAGTGAGGAGTTTTCATGGTGTGTTCACACTGAACCTTTCACACTGAGCAATTACAGACGCAAAGAGACGCAGATCTGCACTGGGCCACATTAATGATACAAATGTGAAATTTGAGCAAACTGAACTTTTTAAACCTGAGTGAGACATGGTGGTCAGATCTGGTTCAGAGTCTCTCTGACGTTACCCAGAATCAGAAACGGAGGACGGACTTACCGTTGCCATCTGTGGACACCTGGAGCTCTATGACTCAACGTAGAGTCGTACAAAGACAGAATACATAAAGGAGAGAGCTTGGAGAAAAGCGACTGAATCCACATGACCACATGATGAGGTCTGAATATATTATGTGACTTGTTAGCTGTTGTGTTGAGCTGCTTCTTAGCAAAATGCTCTGAGGAGTTCAAGTTGGTCTTTTATTGTGAAAGGTATATAAAGGGAAGCGGTGACTGAGACATTTTATGACCTTCATTACCATCGTTCCTTAGATTCTGTTGACCTCTGTTTGCACTGATACACTTTTATTTTTTTTAGGTGCTTGGCTCTCCTCGCCGCCATTCAATATAAAACATTTAGTGGGACCACGGAGCGTCAGGAGGTGAGGACTGTATGCAGGTTATACTGTTCTTTAGGTTTATGGATCAGGACTGGTCCTGAGTGACGGATCAGCTGATGGTGGCGCACTCGATAGAACCTGTGTTAAATCATTACATGTCTTCAGACTGTTGACCTGAGCGCACATATTGATCCCCTACTTGTACCCAGAAACAAAAGTGTGACTTCCTGTCTCCGCCCCGGACTCAGAGCGCCCCCCACCCTGTCAGAATCTACCTGTGAGCAGGTGTGAGCGGCCTCCATCTTTACCTGGGAGATGTAGTCGAACACAGAGCTGGGCTCGTAGTGCGACTTGTAGTCCAGCTCTGTGACGTCGCTGTGGTGGAAGTGGCCCAGGTGGTGGTCGCCATGGTGACTGTGGTGCTCAGACTTGATGTAGTCGAGGCCGCTGATCTCCATCTTGATCTGGTCCTGGCCCAGCTCGGCGGTGGACAGCGGTTGGATCTCTGACAGGTCCACGGTGCGGATGGGCTCCAGGTCGCCATCCTCCGGCTCACTCTTCACGCACGGCAGCATCACCAGTGGCTCAGCGATCTCTGCCGCCAGCGAACCGAGTGTGGGCGTGGGGCAGTCGGGCCCAGTGCCACAGTCCACCTGCAGAGCAGCGTCCAGAGGCGGGGGAGGGGAGCCGCACTCGGGGGGTAGGCCGAGGCTCAAACATTCAGCCTCTAAGTCCGTCATGGTGAGGGGCGGAGCTAATCCTCCTCACCTCACCTGAAGTATCGCTGAGGTTACCACAGTCTGTCTTCCTCTCCTCCTCCTCCTCCTCCTCCTGCCCGAGTCCTTCCTCCCTCCCACCTCTGTGGAAATCTACCTGTCCAGAGAGGGGAGGAGCTTGGAGGTAGGGGGCGTGTCCCTGAGAGCGTCTCCTCCAGCAATCCAACAAACGGTCGCCACAACGTCCTTCTGATGTCACCACCCACAGCTAACTGGGCCCAGCCTGCAGAGACAGAAGAGAGACGTTTCAAACACAACATGTAAACATGGACTTCCTGTTGGGACGTTCTGAAGTGTGGGACTGGCATCATCCAACAAGACGTAAACACAGACCTTTTTTTTGCTTGTGTTGGGCTGACATCCATCAATCACTAATTGGTTAATTTTAAAGAACCGAAAAAAAAAAAAAAAAAAAGATGCGAAATGAGAGAGGCCTCTCCTTCCAGTTCGGCGCTCCGTTGGCTCAGTGAGCTTCAGCGCCAAATTTCAGGGCCTGAGTGAAGAAACTTTAAAGTTTTGACTTTTATTTTATTTTCCATTGGCTTCGCTGACTAACTGTTAACTTGTGGAAACCTAGCACCCACTGCCCACCTGCTGGTCTACACAGGTTCCTGAGCCGCTCTGCAGGATGCATCACCTGTGACAAGATGGAGCTAACATTCACTTGCTAGTCGTGCTGCACAATCAGCGATTACAGCTGATAACACTTTGGCAGAACATGTTGCTGCAGAAACATTGTGCCAACCGTTCTCCGGCAGCGAAGGTAGTGCCAGCACCGAAACGATGTCTGTATAAAAGGGACAGCGGGCAGGACAGGATCGTGGGCGAGACGGGTGTGACTTTTTGATGACGTGTTGTGTGTGACCGACCGCAGGAGATTTAAAAGGCTGTTAGCAGTTAGCAGCTACCTCAAACAGTGAGGTCCAGGAGCTCCTTACCCCCCGAGCAGAGGACGAGAGCAGCCGCCATATAACAGGGACGTTAAATGATTGTTACTGACATGTGATGTCATTGTTATTGTTATTGTTTATAAAGAGCTGCTGACATGTATGTTATATGTCACACTAGAAGCTGACACTGTTGTGTTACATGTCACGGCCGTCACGCCTCTTCTGATTCTGTGATGTCATCATGCTGTCTAAAATCACACACTGGAGCCACATGATGCCACCGTCATTTGGTTCTGTTTAAAAATGTAAAGGCGGCGTAAAGACGGGACTTTGTAGCACCTCTATAGCACCATCTCTGTGTGAAAAAGGGCCACTGTTAGCGCTGCTAGCCATGCTGACACTGCTAATAGTGCTAAAATAGTGAGCAGTGCTAAAGGGGTTTAACGGCTCAAAATTGAGCCACGTACTCACCAAAGCGAGGTGGGCAGAGACCTGAGGGGGGGCACAATGTTTCCACATTAACACTGATGGGTCGGGACGGTGTGCCTAGGGGTAGAGGCTGAAGCGAGAGGTGCTACTAGCTAGCTAGCTCCTACCAGACCCAGGTGGTGCGCAGTGCAGTGAACTGAAGAGCAGCAAAATTAACCTACAGTCCAACATGTGTAACAGGTCAAAAATATTCTCGGGGGTTTACCAATTACCAGTAACCGTTGACATCCCCGCTCGCAACGCAAATTCAGTGAAACCATCTCTGAAGTTCGTTTTCTGGCATAAATATGATTTCTGACATGGATCAGTATATCGTCATTGATCACTTTAGTCTTTAGATTTGGATTGACTTTGTATCTTCCTCCTAAACGTTCACATGATAAAATGCTCCACAAAACTAATTTTGAATCAGTCAGAGAGCAGCCAGTCATCCTGCATGATCAGCAGGTAAAGGTGTGTTTGTCAGACAGACAGGTGAAACCTTAGCTGGGATGTGCACCTCCCCAGAAATGTAACTAAACATGGTGGTGACCATTTCCCTCAGTGGAAGCAAAGCTTTGATTTACTTTAATTTCACAGACAACAAATTGTGAAGACAATAAAGCCTCCACACACTGTGTGTGATTTATCCTGGCTGAATATGAGCAGAGGAAATCTCTGCTAGCTGCTAGGCTAATTTATACAATGTAAAATGCCATAGGCTTGTGCTAATAACGTTAGCATGTTATATTTGTGGGGAAAATGTGTCCAGATAAAGACAAATGTTTGTGAATGCTGCCAGTCTGCTCAGTACACTTATGAAACACCGCTCAGCTGCTCAGGATCAAACTACTTATTTCTGGGAGATTTTCTTGTGGATGAAAACAGAAATATAAACTGTGTTTTCCTGGATGAGCTGTTTAGGCGTGATGTTTTACATCAGTTTGGAGAATCACACTGCTTCCTGTCACAGAAGTAACACATTAAACTGAGCTAAAAAGTTAATTATGGCTTTAAAAAATCAAAATTATATATATACTGCAAAGCCAACAGTTTAGACCAGCAGAGGGAGGAGACACAGGTCTGTTTAAAATATGAAGTTCTGTTTCAGTACTGCAGCTTCAGAAAACTTCCTGTAGGTACCTAAATGTGAAGGTCAAGTTAATTTTATTTTCTATATAGCTCCAGATCACAACAGAAGGTTCCCTTTCCTATAGAACAGGTCTATACCTTGTCCTTTTATTAAACAAACTAAAGAGCCTTATGTTATTTATCTTATTTACAACACGGCATGTCATTTCTGTCTCTACGTGGTCGCACGTTTACATTTCCTCTGCTCTCTGTATAGCACACGGCGGAGATCTGCCCGATGCACACACGGGGTTCGAACCATGATTTTTCAGGCTGAAGCCGTCCCGAGCCCGACGCAGTTTGTTACCTGACACAGTTAGTTATGGACAGTGTGTAAATGACCATCAAAAGACTGCTGTTACGCACTATAACAGGGGAAACAAGTGCACATTTTGTATATTTCACTTGTGTATTTCCATTTTCTGCAGCCTCCTCCATCTCCTCCAGCACATCTCAGAGGTAAATAATGTACTTTTCACTGCACTACATTAGTCTGACAGCTTTAGTTACTTTTCACATGGCGGTGTTTCGTCCCCTTCCTGTGCAGTGGAAATACGGAGATACAGTAGTGTTGATATTGTTACGTACTAAAGTTTGTTTTGGAGTTCCGCAAGGGTCTGTGCTCGGACCAATCCTATTTACTCTATATATGCTTCCTTTAGGTAACATCATTAGAAATCACTCTATAAATTTCCATTGTTATGCGGATGATACTCAGTTGTATTTATCGATGAAGCCAGAAGAAAGTAATCAATTAACTAAACTCCATAACTGCCTTAAAGACATAAAAACTTGGATGCGCACCAATTTCCTGATGTTAAATTCAGACAAAACTGAAGTTATTGTTCTTGGCCCCAAACAACTCAGAGACTCTTTATCTGATGACATAGTTTCTCTAGATGGCATTGCTCTGGCCTCTAGCACTACCGTAAGAAACCTCGGAGTAATATTTGATCAAGATTTGTCTTTTAATTCTCATTTAAAACAAACCTCACGGACTGCATTTTTTCATCTGCGTAATATTGCGAAAATTAGGCCTATCCTGACCCGAAAAGATGCAGAAAAATTGGTCCACGCTTTTGTTACCTCTAGGCTGGATTACTGTAACTCGCTATTATCAGGTAGCTCTAGTAAGTCCTTAAAAACTCTCCAGCTAATTCAGAATGCAGCAGCACGTGTACTAACAGGAACTAAGAAACGAGATCATATTTCTCCTGTTTTAGCTTCTCTGCACTGGCTCCCTGTAAAATCCAGAATTGAATTTAAAATCCTACTGTTAACTTATAAAGCTCTAAATGGTCAAGCTCCATCATATCTTAGTGAGCTCATAGTGCCATATTATCCCACCAGAACACTGCGCTCTGAGAACGCAGGGTTACTCGTGGTCCCTAAAGTCTCCAAAAGTAGATCAGGAGCCAGAGCCTTCAGCTATCAGGCTCCTCTCCTGTGGAATCATCTTCCTGTTACGGTCCGGGAGGCAGACACCGTCTCCACATTTAAGACTAGACTTAAGACTTTCCTCTTTGATAAAGCTTATAGTTAGGGCTACTGTCATTACCTGCATCTCTCTCTCTATTATTTTTATTTTTATTCCTCTCTGTTGGTTTCAGTCTCTGCGTCTTCAGTTTTCTGTCGAACATTGTTGAAACCAGGGCTGTAGTCAACCAAAGAAAATCTTGGTCGACTACAGTCTCACATAATCTTCAACTAATCGATTAGTCGTTGGGGAAAAAAATCTGCACATTATTTTTACTTCTGCGGTGGTGTGTCTGTGTCACTCTGCAGTTACACCTCCAAAACATGAGTCGGCGGTGGAGGACTGTGTTAAGTGCTGTAAAGTTTAGTTCAAATCAAACTTTTATATAGTTGATTCAAAACACACATTAAACACACATTAAACATGGCTTAATAGAGACAGTTTCAAACACAAGTACACAAATCAGCTTCACTATAACTCGCAGCATTCACAGACAAACACTTGTCTTTATCTGGACACATTTCCCCCACCAATACAACATGCTAATGTTACTAGCACAAGTCTATGGCATTTTACATTGTATAAATTAGCCTAGCGTCTAGCAATCTTTTCCTCTACTCATATAAAACCAGGGACAACAGCAACATGTAACAACGGTAACGGCACATAATTCAGCTCCACTACAACTCACAACATTCACTGATAAAACAACTGTCTGATACTAAACACGTTTTCCAAACAAATACAACATGCTAACGTTATTAGCACAAGCCTATGGCATTTTACATGGTATACATTAGCCTAGCAGCTAGCAGAGATTTCCTCTGCTCATATGAAGCCAGGATAAATCACACACAAGACTTAAAATGCTATTTTAGTGGAGGCTTTATTGTCTTCACAATTTATTGTTTATCTGTGAAATACAAGTAAATACAAGCTTTGTTTCCACTGAGGGAAATGGTGTCAGCTTACAGAGACAGACAGGAGGTCTGCGTCACCGCGACGCTGAGCGCGAGGGTGGGCGAGTTCAACTTTCTGTCAACAACGGGGGTGTTTTGAAAACACCCCCGTTGACAGGTAACTTAGCCTGTCCCCCCGCCGCAGGAAATAATGGATTAATCCTCGAAAGCTGTTGATGTAGCACTTTTCTCCTTATGAAAGTAACACGGCGATTATTCGACCAATGAGAATTTGGTCGGACGAGAGCACAGCGACCAAATAATCGACTAGTCGACCAGGAGACTACAGCCCTAGTTGAAACAGCAGCTGATGTTTCTGTAGTGAGACATTAGAGTGAGACGCCTGACCAGGAGGGCGCATCTCTTATCTCATAACGACACTGTTCACGTATGGTGTGTGTTCGGTCTGCTAACCCCTATTTTCTCAGAAATTCCAAATATTTCCTACTAACCTGATTTATTCTAGAGTAAACATTATCCTCATTGTCTTTCTCTCGGCTGCTGCTGTTTGACAGTGACACAGAATTTAGAATAAAGGCGTATTGTAATGACGATATACGGATCAACGTTTTCACTTTGCACTGATGACACTGGATCGATACATCGATCAAGACTGATGGATCATTACACCCCCAGCAAATATGCAAGGTAATTCCAAAAAATATTTGAATTAGGGATGTTGGCACTGATCAAGTTTTTTCTTTTTACAAAATCAGAATCGGTAATAAAGATCGGAGGAATCAAAACAACAAAAATGGCCAGGTTTCTCATCTATGTTGTTCATTGTTGCCTCCACTTTCCAAAGTACTGTAACCGAGCGTCCTGGGTTCACCTAACTGAGTGCAGCTAATGAGCAATAAACGGACAGGAGTCAAGACACCAGGTTCAGCGGTCACTGCTTCTCTCTTTATTCTGAGCAACACAGCCACACCTAACGGCAGAACCTGAGACAGCTTGGATGAATTCTGTTTTTTTTTTTCTTTCTTAATGCTTTGCAAAGTATTGGATCGGACTTGGTATCGGACTCGGTTTCAAAATAAAGGACTCGGTATCGGACTCGGTTTCAAAATAAAGGACTCGGTATCGGACTCGGTTTCAAAATAACGGACTCGGTATCGGACTCGGTTTCAAAATAAAGGACTCTGTATCGGACTCGGTTTTAAAATAAAGGACTCGGTATTGGACTCGGTTTCAAAATAAAGGACTCGGTATCGGACTCGGTTTCAAAATAAAGGACTCGGTATCGGATCGGATCCAAAAAAAATAAACAAATAAAATAAACAATAAACAATAAAATGCAGATCCACAAGTGTAGAGTTCAGATTCACAAATAAAAACTGGACTCACAAATATCTGTTTTAAAGTATAACATGTCAGAAAGATTTCACAAATGTTTTTCATTTATTTGTAAATGTGTGTATTTGCTGGGTGGGTGCAGTGATGTACCAGTCTTAAGGTATACAGAGACATAAAAGTTGACGGTTATCGTACGATGTACATTTGTTTATCTACGATAACTGGACGTTGAGTCTCTCATTTATCTGAGTTATTTTCTGAGGGGAGACTTTTTACACAAACTTCATTAACAAAATGTTTCAGTTTTAGTAATAAAACGTTTGTTCAACCAACAAAAACCTTGTTTCCTTTAAGGATCATTCTGACCGATAATAATAATAATAATAATAATAATACTGTGATATTTTCTTAAACAGTTATGATACCTTGAAAGTCTCATACTGTCGGAGCCCTATCTGCAGATGTTTTATCTTATCTGCAAAATATTTTTTGAGTTGGTCTAAGTTGTTTTATATTAACAGATTACACATTAACACACAGACTGTGGAGCTGTTCACAAAAATAATGTTAGTACTAATCTAACTCCATATTGTCGACACTTGAACGTGCATGACACAAATACTACTGTAAGTACTGCCATGCTTTTGTGAAGATATATCGTATCTTCACACAGTGCCAAGTGTTGACTTTTTAGACTGAAAACTTTATCTGATTACACAAAACAGATGTTGACAGTTTTTGTTTGGGGACAAAACTTACAGTTGGAAAAAGGTGATAAATCAAAACATATGTTATCACAATACTCAGCAGATCACTCCATATTTAAAAATGCAATAATATTGTACTGTGGATCCTTTGATGATTCACACCTCTAACTGTTACTACCAGTAATGTGACGTGCTACATTTACTCAAGTATAATATGAGGTACTCTGAGTATTTCCATCATGCTATACTTCACTACATGTCAGGTAAATGTTGTACTTTGATTTTAAAGGTTTACAGCAGTCAGATGCAACACACACAAACATACACACACACAAACTGCAACATGAACACTTTAACTTTCTCTGCACACCTTTACCTGTGTGGTGTTGAGACTGCAGACTGAGTGTTACCTGCACAGGTAGTTACAGTGTGGCTGCAGTGAGGGTCACAGTCGTGTCTCAGCAGGCTGCCGCACACACTCAGTGTAAAGTTTGCAGGCTGGTATCAGCTCTGGCAGCCGTTACCGTCAAAGCACAAGTCTGCACCGAGCTGATCAAACAGAGACCGCTCACAGAGTGTTCGGTACCGGCTGCAGCCCCCGGTGAGCTCAGTGTGGAGCGGTTACCTGTCTGTTCAAACACTCAGGTAGCCTTTTCAAGTCGCCACGCAGCCTCCGCACCGAGCGGACTGACTCAAAGAATCTGGCGGTGATTTTCCTCTCTGAGGATGAGTCCACGTTAACGGCTCATCCTCCGGTTCATCCGCGGAGAGTCGTAGTTTCGGTGGTTGTTGCTCTGCGGGGGGAAACTCCGCATGACAGGGGAGGGAGACGGATTTAAACCCGCTTTTCTGGCATACAAAGACAGGGCAAGATGCCATGTCTAGCTAGCTAGCAGAGCTAGCCAGTGGCCATCTTGTTTATCACACTAGGAGCCCGCTAAGCTAACTAGCGGGGCTAGCTGCTGTTAGCTGCTGTTAGCACGGGGGGAGAAAGTGAGAGTGAAGCGGGGAGGAGAGGCAGGCAGCGGGGGGGCAGCAGCTGCCTCTGCCGCTGTCTGCTGCACTTTCTCCGGGCAGCAGGGTGAGTGTGCGCGGCGGGGAGCGGCTGACAGCTCCGACACAAAAGAAACCAACTGTGTCAAATTATGAAATCTGTGCGGCGACACGCGCGGCGCGGATCTGTCACCGAGCGGTACAAGAAGCAGGAAACCGAGCGGAGCGGAGCGGCAAGAAAGAAAAGGCGGCTCACCGGAGCCGAGCAGGCGGGGAACAATCGGCGGGGTGAGCGGTACTTTACCTGCGGGTGGTCCGGTTCATGGCCGGCTGTCCTCACCTCGGTCACTTGTAGCTGAACTCCGCCGGACCCGCCACGTCCACCTCGGCAGAACAACCCGCCGCCTCGCCTCCTCTCCTCCCCTCTATCACTGACTAATTCCGCTCCCTCCTTCCTTTCCTCCCTCCTTCCTTTCTCGCTTCTCTCCCCCTCCTTCCTTCCTTCCTTCCCTCCTTCCTGCCTGCCCACTGCTCGCTCGTGCGCATACCCGTTCAGGCGGGTATGTAGGTAACTACGGCAACGGTAGTAGGTGGGTATAGTTTTCGGCGTCGCGCGCAGTTGCACGAGCGGGTACGCGCGCGGCACATTGTTACACCACCACCACCATCTTCATTTTCATCATCATCATCTTCGTCATCTTCACCTCGCGCTCGGTTTGTTGTTGTTTTGTTTTGAAGCTCCACGCGCCTGTTGTTTGATGAGTGAATGAAGGTGAGCAGCACGCGCCCCGCTGGTCTGAGTCACTGCGGTCAAGTGGCGATTCAGTGACGTCACGTCAGGACAATTAACATGGCCATTATATCTAATTATGTCATCATAATACAACATGACGTCACAAATAAAACATTATTTATTGTATTTATTATTTATTTAATCAATTAATTGATTATGTATTTTTTATTAGTAGTAGAATATAATTTATTAATATTGATTTAATTAATCTTTAAGACTAAAACTACAACAGTGATTGTTAAAGTGGAGAAAATATTCACATCTTTAACTTTAGTAAAACTGCTGCAAGTATTAAAAGTAAAAAAACAAAAAAGTAATCAGAACTTATTTGAAATAGATTTAAATAATTAGGAAGGAAAAGTAGCAAATTCTCATACTTGTTAGGATGGAGCCATGAGGGTTGTGTCATGTTTGCATAAAGAAATACTTTATTATTATTATTATTATTATCATTATTATTATTATTATTATTATTGTTGTTGTTATGAAAATAGCTGCCAAGGAATTTTGTGTAAATCAACTAATTGATTAATGGATTAATTGTTTCAGCTGTACTTACATTAACTATTTAGGAGTTTAGGTTGATAATGAAACATATTTCATCAACTCTCTCTTATGTTCTGTGTGTAAAAAAAAATCTGTGTAAAGTAAAACTCAGATAAATTTAGTTGAGCAAAAGTAAAAAGTGGCGTGAACAGGAAGCACTCCAGTGAAGTACATAGCCTATTGGACAGCTGTAGTTCGATCCATTGGGACCTGGGTTGGGAACTGGAGAGTCGCTGTTCACGTCTGGACCAAATATGGAGGTTTCCTCCAGGTGCTCTGACATGTTCTCCCCGTGTCAGCGTGGGTTTCCTCCAGGTGCTCTGACATGTTTTCCCCCGTGTCAGCGTGGGTTTCCTCCAGGTGCTCTGACATGTTCTCCCCTGTGTCAGCGTGGGTTTCCTCCAGGTGCTCCGACATGTTCTTCCCATGTCAGCGTGGGTTTCCTCCAGGTGCTCCGGCTTCCTCCCACAGTAAATTGTCCGTAGGTGTAGAGTTACAGTTGACCATCTCAGATGAAACTTGGCAGGCAGCCATTGAAAGAGTGCACAAGTCCTCACTTTGTGTGCGACATGGGTTACTCCAATTCAGTGTTCTTCACCGTCTGCATCTGTGTAGAAGTAGACTGGCCAAAATTTACCCTGACACAGATCCTACTTGTCAGAGATGCTTTGGCGCCCCAGCCACTTTGTCCCATATGTTTTTCTCATGTAAATCAGTTGCCCTCTTCTGGTCCTCTGTATCTGACACATTATCTCAAATGTTTGACGTTTTTCTAAACAACTTTTTATGTCGGGGCTTCAGGACACTTGGATCACTACGGACGAGCAGTATGGAGATATTTTGTGGTTTCAATTATGTGTTTTTGGACGTTTGAATCTGGGGCGCCGTCAGCATCCATTAGGTGGAGTTGTGTTGCTACCTCCTCTCCCCTTGGATCTCTGCAAGTGATGTGAGGACTCTAAAACTTCACCTGAGCCTCCCTCGGCATATGGGTGAGTAGATAATGGCTGAATTTTCATTTTTGGGTGCACTATCCCTTTAAGCTAGAGGAACTCAGGTGCCGCCTCAGAGGATCATCCAAGAAGTACCACAGGATATGGCAGCCCTTCTTAGACTATTTTCATAATGCCTGTCCCTCAGCTAGTCTCATGAATTAAGCATTTAAAGCCCCCCATTTTACTTTCTGGTGAAGTCTGCACCCCAAGCGGACTCTTTGGAAGTCTGCAGAAAGTCCACTTTAGGCCCCGTGTGGACTGGATGAATTGTGGAGCCATCCATACTCCCAGACCTCTCAGGAATGAGCCTACAAAGTTTGTGAGTCTGCAAGTGCGGTAATGTCTGGATATTCGGACGCAGTGCCCCCCCATCAGGACAATGTAGCACATCACACCACACAAACTGTTCAGGAATGACTGGAGGAACGTGACAAAGAGCTCAAGGCATCGACCTGGCCTCTAAACTACCCAGATCCCAATCTGATCCAGCATGTGTGGGACATTCCAGTACCCCAGAGGTACCCCTGATCCATGGTGGGTCTCCTTAAATCTGACATGGCTCTGACCCTGTCCAGACATGGACACAGGACCTCGGGGGGTGTCCTGTAGTGTCTCCACCAGGGCGTTGGTGGCCGATTCTTGAGTCCTGTTGGTTGTGAGGTGATGCTCACATCAGATTGAGATCTGGGGAATTCGGAGGTCAGGTTGATGCCTTGCAAACACGCCCAAAGACAACTCTGGACTCAACATATGGTAGCAACGTGTTGGATGTCTCTGTCTTGATCTTTTCATCTCATTCATCTGAAATGTGTTTGACATTTTCATACCTCACTAATAACAACACATTAACTAACATTTAACTTACCGGTTGGGCCACAGACAAAAGAAAACAGCAGCTTGACTTTAGCCAAAACTACCAGTTAACAGAAGTCTGACCTGAGTGAGATGTTGCTGTTGGGTAACAGGAGGTTTGGTTTATCAGTGTCAGATCGGTTGGACCGCCGTGTTTAACTATAAATCTTTAAATGTTCTTGGTCTGAAAGAACTCTATGTTCTTCCTTCACCACTGGAATCTGATGACAGTGAGAAAAATGCAGAATAACACCAGAGTTAGTCATGTGACCCCTAAATGTAACTGTGGTTATGTTGTGATCAAATGTCTGACAGCAGCAGATGATTTAGTCAAAAACTTCCCAAAAGACACTGATGTTTTAATGTTTGTTTCTCAGGAAGTGGTTTGAGGAGTTTCTGTGGATCTTGTGATGTTCAGTATTTCAAATGTTCGTCAGACAGTAAATCAGACTCGTCAGGCCGGCTGGTCGTTGTGAACATTTATTGGTTTTGTTTGAATTTAAACACTAAAAAGTACCCGGTCTTATCGACTAAAACAGGTAATAATAAAAAAAACAAAAACACACCATCACCATCGCCTTCATCATCACATCATCATCATCATCATCATCATGGCAGACAGTTTGTAACTTGGCATAAATGACATTCAGACGGTAGTGCTGTGATCAACACGGGGCACAAAACAGCCAAACACACAGTGAATATTCTGCTTCACTGGTTCAAAGATGGAAAACGTTGGCAAAAATTCACTCAAAACTGACATTGGTCACAAAATGGTCAAAGGTCGTATCAATTCTGAGTTAATTCACATTAACGGACGATGGAAACGTCCACGTCCTGACTGAAGGTTGAACTGTCCGCCACTCATCTCCAGCACTTTTGACATTTCATTATTCAACAGGAAACTGTTAGATTTGGTTTTATTAGACTACTGAATTACAAAAAAGGGCACATTTTATTTTTATCAAAAGTATTGCATTAAATCCAAACACTGAGATGAACAAGTCATTTCATAGAGATTATACAGGGAGTAGAAATAGATATTTCAAACAATAAAAAGGCTTTAAACATCAGCTTCCCTGTGTCGTTACAAACATACAGTCTGCTCAAAGTAAAACAGTTAAAAACAGTTTCAAACAATAAAACTTAAAAACGTCCCTTTCATCCCCTCATTCCCACGTTTGCATCAAACAATAAGAGGACCTCAGATTGTTCCTTGAGGAACCCCGTGTGAAGTTCTTTTAACTCCAGCTCTACTTCTACAACCTAACATGAAGGGTTTTATTTAAGGAACCCTTTATTTTAAAGATCCAGGTCCCTCTGGGCTCTTTGTACTGCAGAGTTTATTCCCTTCTTTCGCTTGTCTCTCAGCCTGCGTGTAACGAAGAGGCTGAACTCAAACATCATCTTCTCTCCACATGGGAACCACACAACCACTTTTCAGAAAACTGTGAAGTAAAAATCACAGGAGTAGAAATGTGCTCTGTGATATGTACACATGAATGCCGTCTGAATGCGTCTCAGTGCTGAAAATAATATGGAGTGTGACATTTTATACAGAATTTCTTCAGCGTCCGCCTTTAAAGTAACGTTTGGAGAAAAATGCGTCTGGTGGAAAGTGCATTCATCAAAGTCTGATAATTCTGAAAGTCTTGATTACAAGTCTCAAATTTGTATGTTGCATGAACACGACTTAGTGTCCCTTAATAACAAAAAGATCAATTTTCAGTGCAGTAACTCTCAATTAGTACATAAAGATCGTGAGATTCTTTTTTACAAAAGAAATTAATCTCGTCAGGATTATTTTAGCATCACTTAAATACAAGAAATGTTCTCATAATTACAAGATCACATGGTTAGATCACTTTTGATCAACTCGTATCACTGTCAGGGTTAAAATAAGAAATTCTGATTAGGCCCTGCCCACTTGTAGTTTAAATTCGGACAGACACATATAGACAAGGGTGTACTTGCTCATCCCTACTGATTATGACTTTGTACTAAGGATGCACGATATTGGATTTTTTTTTTGTGCCAATATTTGATATATAACATCTTATTTGGCCGCCAACCGATAACGATATATCCACTTTTTAAGATCAAGTCTCTTCAGTGTCTGTAATATCAATTCATTGTGCACAATAAGAAGGCATGTTGGCCAATTCTGTTAATTCATGTTAATGTGCATCCCTATTCTGCATCTTGTTACGACAAGAAAAAATATGTTTAATTTTCACCTTGTAAAATCTTGTATAATTTTACAAAAAAGATAATTTTCTCATAATTATTAGATTATTAGATCGCAAGAAATAAAAATAAATAATTAACACAGCAACTGATCAACCCATGTCAATTTCAGGCTTAAATAAGAACTTCGGATCAAGCCTCACCCACTTCAAATTGTAACACCACCCACACTGAAATAAACCCCGCCCACTATAAGTACAGATACAGATAATTTAGTTTGTTAAACAGATAAAGATAATAATGTATTCGTTCATCCCTCATAATTCTGTTCCTCCTCTGACAAGAAAAAAATCTGATAATTTGTAAAGTTGTAAAAAATAAAAATCTTGTTTCTTTTGAAAAAATTACAAAATGTTTTTTCACAAGTATAAAACTACAAACAGCTGAACCACAAGATTTTCAGATTTCTTAAACGTACAGTATCTTAACCTTTGTAGTTTTTGCAATCACAAGATCTTATTTTTATGTCAACGACACCGTTCTGTTTCTTGTAATGAACAAAGATCTTAATCTTAACGTCAGAACACAAAAAGGTAAATACATTTATATCAGTATTAATTAATTGGGTCCCTTTATTATATCAATTACAACATTTTATTATCTTTCAGGATTTCTGTTTGACTTTGATGTTGAAATCAGTTTACTTTCTACAGATGCCTGATTTCCTGATTTTTGGTTTTATTTGTACGTAATTTTCCCTTTCTGAGTTTTCAATCAGACGCACATTTCTCTTCTTCTATGGCTTTGTAAACAACAACAGGAGGATCGCTGATTGGTTAAGCAAGTCACATGAGGATGATGCTGTCGGGAGAAAAACCTCGTAACCACCACCGTGATGGATCTTTTCTGTTGTGTGTGCTGCAGGTGTGCGTTTCACCTGGTTCACCTGGTTCAGTGCAGCGTTCACACCAGGCAGCAATACGAGGAGATACGAGGTTATCCTCCGATAGTAAGCATTTTCTAATCTGTGCACAGTGCAGTGAAGCAGCTGCTGTCCTGTAAAAACCACATAACTGCAGATGTGTTGTGCATTTTTGGTTCAGAAAGAAAAACATCTGGAATCACCTGATTTTTCTTTATCATGATTTCATTTGATGTTTTTGTGCATGTTTTATTTTCTGTTTATTTCATTCTAACACTTTTAGATTTTCATCTCATTTTAGTTTTTATTTGCATCTTCCCTTAAAGTTAGCGTTTAGTTTGTTTCATCTTTGTTAAGTGCTTCACGTCTTAATTTGAAAAGTGCTCTACAAAGTTGTAACGAGCGATGAGAATTCAAAGAGTTAAAACATCAAATGTTTTTTCATGTTTCATGAAATAATCAGAAAAATCAGCCAGATGTTACAGTTCAGTACGGAAGCTCATTAAGGCCAAGAAAACGAAACTAAATAAGATTGTTGGAACTGATGAAACCAAAACAGTCAAAATTCTGACAAAGAATCAAATCAGGTTTCCCACAAACTGTTCCGTAACTTTGTAAGTATCTATAATAACTGTTTTTCAGATTCAAACTTTATTCAACTATAATTTCAGCTAGCAGGCAAACATGGCGGAGGAGACGGAATGCAGGGAGATGTAAACATCGACACGTTAGAGCTACGTTACATCAACAGCTACAGAAAATAATTTACCGTAATGTTACACGATATGGAAAGTTATCCACAGAAGATTACTGTAACAGTTTCATCACAGAAGAATTAATGGCTTTTCAAAACTTTTAATTATTTTTACTAATTCCATGACTTTCCAGGCCTGGAAAACATGACTCTGAAATTTTATCACTTTTCAAATTTTTTTCTTTACGTCAAAATTATAAGTAAAAGAATTTCCTAAAAAAAAAATCAATATATTAAAAATAATACTTAACGTTTTAACTTAATTGCATATTAATGACAATTAAGTTATTATTTTGACTCAGTATCTTGTCAGTTTTACCCAACATGATAAGTATTTTGATTTTTAATATTCCTATTTTGTCTTGGCATAAATGGGCTTCTGTATCTTGAGGTGTCCTGGTGGGCTCTTATAAACTTGTTAAACTACCTACGTTAGTCCTGAAAGACGATACTTTTTTTATTTAAATAAAAAATCATAATCTTAACAGACTCTATTTTTAGACCTGAGAAGTTTGTGTTTTTGCAGTTTTGTGTTTTTTTTACGTGACAGCTACGTTTTTTTTCCTTTTTCTTTTTTTAAAGCTGAGACGCATCCAAAATGAACACAGAAAAAATCAAAACACATTATTGTAGTCAAATATCAATGCCGTACATCTACTGAGGTAATGAGGTCTGTGTGGAAAGTAACAAAGGAAACACTTGAAATGTTTTACAAGAGAAATAAAATGAGGTATGTGAAGACGTGTGGAGGCTGAAAGTGCAACACATCAGATCAACGCCAGGCGCTCGGCAGTTGCAGAAAAGTGGTTGGGTAATTCAGATGTTAGCGAAGCAGACAGTTAGCTTTAGTTATCGAAGCAGCGCTCAGCGGCAGGACATTAAACAGTTCATTATTAATCATCAATTTCATGATGCACCAAAATCAAACCCACCTTTTTTTCTCATTCCTGATATTTTTAATCGGTGGTCTGATTTTTGTTTCACATCGTCTTGAATGTGAACGACTCTCCTCCACAGCAAATCAAACTCCGGCCGCTCAGCAGAGTTTTGGCTTCATATTGCTTCGATTTCTTTTTTTGTTCAAACAAAGTAAAAACAGAATCACTAGAAAAAGTTTGAGTTTGCACATTTACAAAGCGTAAAAACGATGGAGACGTCTGATCATGCTGAAGCATCGCGGCGCAGAAACAACACGGACACATGAATATTCTGACATTGATCTGTTTTCTGATCCTTCTGTTCGTCACCATCCCTCCATCGCCTCCTGCACCACCCATGCCACAGAGGATTAAGAACGACAGAGACTCTGAACACAAACACGAAGGTCGGAATGATTCAATAAAAACCAGACAGGATATGTACGTAGTCCGGAGCGTGTCGGACCGTTGAGATTCATTTTTCATTATTTCAGATTTTCTGTTTTTGATGCGAGTTTTTGGACAGAATGAGTGAAGCTTTTAAAGACACAAGTTTAAACTCTGAAGATATTTGTCATTGTTTTGTACTTTTACTTGTCTCGTTTTTGTCTCAATGGAAGCTCATTTCTGCCGCATGCAAAGGTAGGGATGATAAAAAAATATGAAATAATTAGGGGTGGGGAAAAATCAGTACAACAAAGTATCGCAATATTTTGCATGACAATCTTGTATTTTTTTTTTTTACATTATATTAATTATTAATATTGCTAATACAAATTAGCAAACTTTTTGTTAAAAACTCTTTTACAGTGAGGTGAACAAACTGAAAACTTTGACCTATAAAATAAAACAGATGACAAAGATTTTTCTTTGGGGTTAAAATTTGCAGTCAAAAAAGATAATAAACATACATTTTCACAATACTCAGTATATCACTTAAAGGTAAAAATCACAATGATATTGAATGTGACTTACGTATTGTGATAATATCGTATCGTAGGGAAATAATGTGTTGAAAAATGTTTACGTCTCATAATTTAATATTTTTCTTTCCATTCATTTCTCAAAATATTTTTTGTATAAAAAAAAAATTTTTTTTTTTTCTTTCATTGGCAGGAGTGAGCTTCCATACAGATCGAATTATTTAAGTAAAGAAAAAAAACTTGATAATTGAGGCCAGAGAAACATCGTCAGTAGATTAAAAAAAATAAAAAAAGTTAAAACGAGAAAACGTGCGGTTGTGTTTTTCTGTTTCATCTTAATGAACTGATTTTTTTTTTTCCCAGACAGACTGAACGAACAGTTTGACTCTGAGACCTAAATACAGATATCTGTTTCTGATTCATGTCTGCTACATCGATGGAGGCTGATAAAAAAAATCATACAAATAAAAAAATATACTTAAAATACTAAAATGATGAAATAAATAAAAATTTAAATTTATTACCTCATAATTCTTATTCATTTTATTCTAAAAAAAAAAAGACTTAATAATTTGGAGTAAAATATCTCAAAAAGTTTTTCATCTTGTAATTACACATCACGAGGTCCGTGTTAACATCTCCAACTTTAATTAATCTGTGTACGTTAAACTTTTAGTCGCGGAGTGTTTTTATATTTCCTACTCTTAACATCGCTCTACATTTGTTTGTTTGTCTGGCAGTAACAGGCTTCCATACGGATCAGAATAAATAATGTAAAGAAAACATTAATTAGTTTGAGCCAGAGAAACAAATAAAAACGTGTGCACGGTTGTGTTTGTGTTTTACGGAGGTATCTGTGTGTTAACGCGAGGTTACTGAACCGGACCAAGAACGAGGGATGAAGGAAGGAAGGAAGGATGTAAGTAAAGAAAGAAGGAGGCAGAGGAGTAAACCATCACAGATTTAAAAACCTTCCTCTTTCTCTTTGCTCTCGTTTCATCATCATCATAATCATAATCATCATCATCAGTTCTGTCTGAAAGTAAAAACTGTACAAACGTAAAAAGGATACAAACTGCTCAGATTCACATTCAACAAGTCCAAAACAAATATATCGATGCCACTGACGAAGTTTTTCTTCCTTTGTTCGTGTTTTTACAGAGTAGTGACGCGAGGACAGAATCCTCAAAGATCATCCGATAAATGTAAAATCTGACGACAAAAATTCACCTGACGATGACCTACGGAAGCCCAGAACGGCCACACATGCAATTATTTTTCATGCAGTTATCGGGAACGGGTTAATTTGTGTCGAGTCTTGAGGAAACAAAAGGTTGATGTGTTGACGTGACGAGAGCAAGTTTTGTTTTTTAAGCGAGCTCATGGGATTATAGGGTTTCTGCAAACGACGGTCCGTGATCTTAAGTAAACATGTTTTCGTTGTCTCCACAAATCTGACGTTTGTTTCCTCCAGAATCAATGTAAATAATTCTGATGTCATGAGAAAATAAGCTTCTTTATCTCGGGATAACGAAATACTTGACTCATGATCCTGAGACTCCAAAGACAAACTGCAGCGTGGCCTCTCTGGGCTTCCGTATTAATCCAAGAATGGTTTCCATTTAATAAAAACAGAGAAATAAACTGTTTGTCTGTTTCTTGAGAGAAAACCATAAAAGGGCACTTTAAAAACAAACAGGTAGAAAAGTCGATCTTCCTGCGAGTCCACGTTTCACATATCCAACACGAGAAACAAAAAACCACGATCATCACCACCAGAGAGGAAACAGGAAACAGGAAACAGGAAACGATGCTCCGACTGTCCGACTGCTGCGGCCGCCACCTCATCGTGAAAACAGAAACCTCACCTGCAGCAGCTGGAGCTCGTTCCCTCGCCACGAGGGTATTTTACAGGAGGAGAGGATGAAGAGGATGAAGGAGGAGGAGGAGGATGTACAGCAGGAGGAGTCTGTTGTGTTTTCCCTTCGATGTGACGCCTCCTCGTCAGTTCTTCCTCCAGTCAGATTCTTTATTTCACCGTCTTCACTTGTTTGATTAAATCCACTCAGACGAGTTGATCAGGTCCAGAGTCTAAAATATTTTTTTTTAAAAATATTTTGATGAATTCAAATCTGTGAATCTCTTATTGAATCTGTTCAGCTCACAACATTTGTAATTAAAGTTTAAATTATTTTAAAGAACCTGAAACCTTTGAATCGGTGTCTTTAGATTTTAATAACTTCATACGTGTCGCATTATAATTACGAAACGCTGAGTAATTTCACAAGAAAATGATGCCATTTTCTTTTTGTTCAGGAGAAATCAAACATTTGTGCAAAAATCTGACTTAAAATGAGAGTTTATATTTCCCCTTCTCCTTGGCACCACTGGGCTTCCGTACATATCAGATGAACTGAGCAGAAAACATCTGTTTGTTTTTGTTTGTTGTTTTTCTGCCTTTGTTTCCTTATGAACTCAATTTTGGGGGTTTTGGACAGAATTCATTATTAAATATTGATCTTTGATTTATATCTGGTTCATTAATGGATCCAATTTCCAACCAGAAAAGAAAAAAAAAATAGGAATCACAGAAATAAAAACAGACTTTGGAAATAATAAGTAAAAATTCTGACTTTAAAAAACATTCAGAATTATTATTTTCTATCAGTTTCAAACTCAAAAACAGAGCTGATTATTTGATATCAGGACGTTGCAGCTGAGCTTTGATCTCATTGGTCGACAGCAAACTGTCATCACATTTTAATTTCCTACGTGCGGTGAAATGAGCGAATCTGGAGGAGGAAATCGGGTTTTAAATTATCGTCACAAACTGAATGTTTTGATCCTAAAAATAAAAGTTCAGCAAGAGATTCATCAGCGTCTGAACTTTGTGAGTCTCGGTGTCGACATGGAAACGGATCCAAATCAGAAGCGTCTGGTGATAATTGATCATGTGACCTTCCTCCAGAGATAATTGGCCATCAGGTACCGATGACGAGAGACAGATTCTTTAACGTGAGGCCTTTTTAATCTGGAGTAAATCTTTATTTTTACATCTTTTAATTTCCTCTTTTTGTTTTCAGGTTCTTTATCAAACATTTTATTGATCGTTGTTTGTTTTTGTTCTGCTCAACTTTGTTTTTAATCCTGTTCGGTGAAACTTTTTCAGTTTCTGTGATTCAATAAAAATTATTTTCTTATTGTCTGAAATGATTTCATAAAACGTTTACAAAAATAAATCAATCATATGAACGAATCTCTTTGTATTCATCATGTTTTAAGTGCTGCTACTAAAGTCGACTGATCGATAACTGATCATTAATTTCAATCATTAATCAAAGGAAAGTGTGGCTCAGTCTCTCACACACTGACTGATTAATAATAAATGATGGAGAGGTGACTGAATGTTAAAATAAATAAATTATTTTCAGGCCTGATGATGAAGTTCTGCCTGGAGTCGACTTCCTGTTGTGTTTCAGAATAAAAGCATCTTTGAGTCTAAAACCTGTCTGACGTCTGTGTGTTCGATTCGTTTCCCTTTCATGGTCTGTGGCTCTGGTCTGGTCTCAGGTCTGTGGATCCTCCTCTGGTTCTTTGTTCAGATTTGTTGGATTCTGTTGAAGCTCCTTTGTTCCCGTTTCTATTTCCAGTTCAGCCCAGGTGACCCCGACCGCCCGCTCCATCCCCGCTGGGTTCAGGACCGGCTCAGGTCCGGTTCCCGGGGTGCTGGGTCCGGGCGTGGCTGTGGAGGCGGGTTGCCGAGGAGAACCTCTTCCCGCAGTCCGAACAGCGTAAAGCCGAGGTGGTATTGCCGGGCGGAGACGAAGGGGACGAGGTTTCGGCGGCGGCGTTTTCGGCGACGTGAGTCTGGCGATGAGCCTTCAGGAGAGACATCCGACTGAACCTCCGACCGCACTCCTCACACTCCGACCACACCCTCCGCCTCTTCTTCTGCACACACAGGACACAACATGTCATCTACACACATGTCATCTACACACATGTCATCTACACACAACATGTCATGTACACACAACGTGTCATGTACACGCAACGTGTCATGTACACGCAACGTGTCATGTACACACAACGTGTCATGTACACACAACGTGTCATGTACACGCAACATGTCATGTACACACAACATGTCATGTACACACAACATGTCATGTACAGGCAACATGTCATGTACACACAACGTGTCATATACACACAACGTGTCATGTACACGCAACATGTCATGTACACACAACGTGTCATGTACACACAACATGTCATGTACACGCAACGTGTCATGTACACGCAACATGTCATGTACACACAACATGTCATGTACACACAACATGTCATGTACAGGCAACATGTCATGTACACACAACGTGTCATGTACACACAACATGTCATGTACACACAACGTGTCATGTACACACAACATGTCATGTACACACAACGTGTCATGTACACACAACGTGTCATGTACACACATGTCATGTACACACAACGTGTCATGTACACACAACGTGTCATGTACACACAACGTGTCATGTACACACAACATGTCATGTACACACAACGTGTCATGTACACACAACGTGTCATGTACACACATGTCATGTACACACAACGTGTCATGTACACACAACGTGTCATGTACACACAACGTGTCATGTACACACAACGTGTCATGTACACACAACAGACATTTGAACTCAACACTGTTGAGTGTATGGCTTTAGCTTCAGATCATGTGGAGCTGTGACTCAACAGGAAGTGTCTGTGTGGACGCCGCCTTTTTTTATCTTTATAGGAATTATTTTATTTTACTGACTCATGTTTTATAAATGTGTCAGAAAAATGTTTTTATTTCACTTTCACATTAAAATAAAACTGTTTGATGAAACATTTTATTTACTCAGTTATTCATCCTTCCTCACCTTCCTCCCTTTGTCCTCCTCCTCCTCTTCTTCCTCCTCCTCCTCCCCCTCCTCCTCCCTGGTTGCCAAGGGTGACAGGCAAGTCCGGCCAGGCGGTTCGACGCCGTCTCTGCGGTCGATGGCGCCTTCAAGTGCCAGAGCTGCCAGCGTCTCCTTGGCGGCAGCTTCCTCGTCGTCGTCCTCCAGCAGCTGAGACGGCAGAGTCAGGAGACGATGAAGCATCGAGGCAGAGGAGCGACGACCTGAAGGACCTGAACACAGAGGGACCAGAGAGACGAGTCAGGACTCTGATCCAACAGGTCACCTCACTAACTGATCTAAAAGTAGTTAGAGTAAAAGTATTTAGAATAAAAGTATTTGGAGTAAAAGTGTTTAGAGTAAAAGTAGTTAGAGTAAAAGTATTTAGAATAAAAGTAGTTAGAGTAAAGGTGTTTAGAGTAAAAGTAGTTAGAATAAAAGTAGTTAGAGTAAAAGTAGTTAGAGTAAAATAGAGTAAAAGTAGTTAGAGTAGAAGTATTTAGAATAAAAGTAGTTAGAGTAAAAGTGTTTAGAGTAAAAATAGAGTAAAAGTATTTAAAGTAAAAGTATTTAGAGTAAAAGTAGAGTAAAAGTAGTTAGAGTAAAAGTATTTAGAATAAAAGTAGTTAGAGTAAAGGTGTTTAGAGTAAAAGTATTTAGAATAAAAGTAGTTAGAGTAAAAGTATTTAGAGTAAAAGTGTTTAGAGTAAAAGTATTTAAAGTAAAAGTATTTTGAGTAAAAGTAGTACTTAAAGTAAACGTATCTAGAGTAAAAGTATTTAGAGTATTTAGAGTAATAGTCAGAGTAAAATAATTTAGAGTAAAAGTATTTAAAGTAAAAGTATTTAGAGTAAAAGTACTTAAAGTAAAAGTAGTTAGAGTAAAAGTACTTAAAGTAAAAGTATTTAGAGTATTTAGAGTAATAGTCAGAGTAAAATAATTTAGAGTAAAAGTATTTAAAGTAAAAGTATTCAGAGTAAAAGTATTTAGAGCAAAAAATTTTGGAGTTAAAGTATTTGGAGTAAAAATACTTAGAGTAAAAGTACTTAAAGAAAAAGTATCTAGAGTAAAAGTACTTAAAGTATTTAGAGTAATAGTCAGAGTAAAATAATTTAGAGTAAAAGTATTTAGAGTAAAAGTAGTTAAAGTAAAAGTATTTCGAGTAAAGGTAGTTGAGCAAAAGTATTTAGAGTAAAAGTACTTAAAAGTATTTAGAGTAAAAGTAGTTAGAGTAAAGGCACTTAAAGTAAAAGTAGTTAGAGTAAAAGTATTTAAAGTAAAACTATTTAGAGTAAAAGTATTTAGAGTAAAAGTAGTTAGAGTAAAGGTACTTAAAGTAAAAGTAGTTAGAGTAAAAGTATCTAGAGTAAAAGTTTTTAGAGTAAAAGTAGTTAGAGTAAAGGTACTTAAAGTGAAAGTAGTTAGAGTAAAAGTATTTAGAGTAAAAGTAGTGACAGGTTAAATGCTCAGCAGCTGCTCTGAGCTCCTTCATGTTCAGGTTGGTAGTGTAATGATCACAGGGTCCAGCAGGGGGCAGCGAACAACAAACTCCACACATTCATATTTTCAACACGTCTGTTTAAGTCGTAATATTTAATTTTTAATATTTAATTTCTCATCTGCTCAAAGATTTTGTTGACAGTTGATGTAAAAGTCATTTTAGTCATTTTCATACATACATGTATATTAATCTATTTTTATTCCATCTTTCTATGTATGTCATATATTTTTATTTTATACTCAGGTTTATTTGTATTTAGCATTTTTTCCATTTATTTATCTAAACATGCTTAGAATTTTTTGTTTTGGTATCTGATTGTACACTTATTGTTTTTATTATTTCTAGTTTAATTTCTTGTACTTTAAATCTGTGTTGTCTTTATTCTACTGTGACTCGTTCTTATATTTATTATTATATTAATGAATTTTCAGTTTATATATTTGTGTTGCTCTTTTGTATTTTTTCATGTGTAGATTTGACTTCGTTATACTCTCAGATTTATCTGTATTTTTAAGTTTTTGTTCATATTTGTTTTATAAAAATACTTGTGGATATTTTTTTAGTTTCGCAGTTTGTTTACACATTTCTTTAATGTGACGTTTTTGTTTTTCTCCACTGTTTTGTTTATATTTTGACTTTGTGTTGTTCAGCTCTACTGTCACCTGTTATTAGCAAGTTTTTAGCCCTTCTACATTTTTGGCGTAAATTGTAAATAGATTTTAAGTATTTATAATATTAAATAATATTTATAAAATAATAATAATAATATATATATAGTTTCATATCTACAGCTATAATCAAAATTCTGCATTAACTTTTTCTTTATTTTTACCAATGTTGTTTTTATTTGTTGCATGTTTATTTAATTTGAAATGTACCTTTTTAGTTTTATTTCATAATTTTATTTTTTTTTCTATATTTTCATTTCCAACTTTTTTTCTGTTTTTCTCACGTGTATATTTTAAATATATTTTAAGTATTTAAAATAATATATTCATATTAAATGTTTTATATCTTCAGCTCTATACACAGCACGTTTGTATATTTTTACCAACATGTTTTTATGTTTGTTACATGTTTATTTCATTTTTTCAGTTTTATTTTATTTAATTCTTTTGATTTTCATTATTTTCATTTAACTTTACTTTTAAAATATGTTTTTTAATTTTAATAATTTATTTTATTTTATTTTTTTATTTTTTATTTATATTTATTTTACTTCCAGCTGTATTTTCACTGTCACCTGTTTGCACCTGTAAAGTCTCCACTGTTAATTCACGGAAGAGTCACCTGTGGGGCTGAGGGGGGGCCCAGGTGAGGGTCCAGGTGGGGGTCCCGTGGTGGCGGCGTTCCCCTGACCGTCTGCAGCGTCCTCATCAGGAGAAAACACCTCCATGTCCTCCAGAGGAGTCCAGCGGGGGTCCTGCTGGGGGGAGGAGGGGGAGGGCTCCAGGGTCACAGAGGAGGTGGAGAGAGGTGCTGCCTGCTGTGCCCCGCCCTCACCCAGACTCCGCCCAACACCTCCTCCCCCTCCCCCTCCTCCTCCCCCGAGCTCCTTGATCTGCCAGACGTCACTGCACCACTTCTGACCGAAGACTTTGTCCAAGATGGGGACCCAGTCCTGAGAGACCGAGAGGACGGGGGGACGCTCCGAGTCTGAGGAGGAGGTGGGGGGCAGGAAACATTTCTCTTTGCTGAGCAGATACACAATGAATGCATTTCATCTGGTGTCATGGAAACGTGTCCCACCACATCACTGCAGTGATGTGACAGCGTCCCACAGTCCACCTGTTACTACACTAGTGATGTCACAGCGTCCCACAGTCCACCTGTTTCTACACTGCAGTGATGTCACAGCGTCCCACAGTCCACCTGTTACTACACT
>NC_065523.1:39432755-39436742 GCF_006386435.1 Epinephelus moara
AGTGATGTGACAGCGTCCCACAGTCCACCTGTTACTACACTGCAGTGATGTGACAGCGTCCCACAGTCCACCTGTTACTACACTGCAGTGATGTCACAGCGTCCCACAATCCACCTGTTACTACACTAGTGATGTCACAGCGTCCCACAATCCACCTGTTACTACACTAGTGATGTCACAGCGTCCCACAGTCCACCTGTTACTACACTAGTGATGTCACAGCGTCCCACAGTCCACCTGTTACTACACTGCAGTGATGTCACAGCGTCCCACAGTCCACCTGTTACTACACTGCAGTGATGTCACAGCGTCCCACAGTCCACCTGTCCCTCACACAGCCAGGTGAGACGTTACAGGACAACAGTCGTCTCTTTACTCACCATCTGTCTCCGCCGTCTCTTTGGACACGGTGACCTCTGTGAGCTCCTCCCGGGCGTCCTCAGAGCCGCTGGGGGACACCGAATCGTTCTCTGAGCCTCTCCTCCTCCCCCCAGCTCCTCCTCCTCCTCCTCCTCCTCCTCCTCCTCCTCTCCCCTTCTCCCCTCCTCCTCCTCCTCCTCTGTCGGAGCTCCTGTCCAGCCTCTCCTCCAGGACCCGCTGCTCCCTCTCCATCTTGGTGATCTCCAGCAGCAGGTCGTCAAACGAAGCCTCCACGATCTTCGTCAGCTCGTGAACCGCGAAGTCCAGAACCTGCTCCATCACCGACTTCAGCTGGTCTGAAGGAGACAGAGAGACAACCACCATCATCATCATCATCATCATCATCAGCATCATCTTCATCATCATCATCATCATCAGTCAGTCTAAACATCTGAACATCTCAGTCCAGGTCTGTTCATCAAACATTCAGGACGCCACAGTTTATTCCACACTACTGAAGCTCCTCCTCTTTTTGGAACCACTTTAGAGTCCATCATCAATTCCACTTTCAGCCATGTTTGTTGTTGCCGTAGTAACAGTATGAAGTCAATATGTCAACAAGTCCAAATATCGCGAATATCAGGATAACATAGAACATAATTTACCTTCACGCAGAACTCATTTTTACTGAATGGAGCTTGAATGCATCACAATATAACTGAGGGCAACCTCTGTTAGCTGTTAGTCCCAGCCAACTGCTGCTAACAGCTAACATTAACTAGCTGCTAACAGCTAACATTATCTAACTGCTAACAGCTAACGTTAACAGCTAACTAATAACAGCTAAACCTAACTATCAGCTAACATTAACTGACTCCTAACTGCCAACAGCTAAAGTTAACTGATTAGAGCTAATGTTAACTGCTAACATTAACTGACTGCTAACATGTAGTTAACAGACTGCTAACAGCTAACAGCTAAAGTTAACTAAGTGCTAACAGCTAACATTAACAGCTAATGTTAACTGACTGCTAAAGTAAACCAATGTCTAACAGCTAACGTTAACAGCTAACTAATAACAGCTAAACCTAACTAACAGCTAACATTAACTGACTCCTAACTGCTAACAGCTGAAGTTAACTAACTAATTAGAGCTAAGGTTAACTGACTGCTAACTGCTAAAGTAAACCAACGTCTAACAGCTAATACTGACTGCTAACAGGTAACATTAACTAACCGATTAGAGCTAATGTTAACTAACTGCTAACAGCTAACATTAACTGATTAGAGCTAAGGTTAAGTGACTGCTAACTGCTAAAATAAACCAACGTTGAACTGCTAACAGCTAACATTAACTAACTGATTAGAGCTAATGTTAACTAACTGCTAACAGCTAACATTAACTGATTAGAGCTAAGGTTAAGTGACTGCTAACTGCTAAAGTAAACCAACGTTGAACTGCTAACAACTAAAGTTAACTAACTGATTAGAGCTAATGTTAAATATCTGCTAACAGCTCACGTTAACCAACTGATTAGAGCTGATGTTAACTGACTGCTAACAGCTAACGTTAACTAACTGATCAGAGCTAATGTTAAATAACTGCTAACAGCTCAAGTTAACCAACTGATTAGAGCTGATGTTAACTGACTGCTAACAGCTAACGTTAACTAACTGATTAAGCAAACGTTAACTAACTGCTAACAGCTTAACTGATTAAGCAAACGTTAACTAACTGCTAACAGCTAATGTTAACCAACTGATTAGAGCTGATGCTAACTGACTGCTAACAGCTAACGTTAACTGACTGCTGACTGCTAACAGCTAACATTAACTAGCTCTCCTCCTGATGATGTCATTACAGATTAGTTGTTCACAGTGTGACATCATCAGGTAAACAACAGGCTGCGTCCTCTGACGCATCGTTACTAAGTTTACTGCGTCCTTTCATCAAGATGGCATCCCGGGGAGAATCTGTTAGTCACAAATATGTTTCCTATCGTCTCCGGGACGACGTTAGTCTCGAGCTTTGATTTTTAGCCTGAGATACATCAGAAAAACATTGACTAACATCAGTGATGTCATCTTCTCTGCTGATTGGCTGATTGGCTGATTGGCTGATGGTGGTCAACAAGGAGAACATCAGCTGATACTGATGTTTGACTGATAAATCTGTGCATCTCTACTGACGTGTATAATAATAATAATAACAGTAATGTGAAGCAGAACTCTGCTCACATCTGTGGGAAAATATGTGTGTTGGCGTTTGGGGTGAACTGACCCTTTAAATATAACTCCTGTCAACCCACTACATCCTGACACACACACACACACACACACACACACCCCAGTGGGCTCATAAACGTACAGCTGTGATTTCCATACGTCCTCTGACAGACGTAAATCCCCTAAAACGTCTCTGCGACTGCAAAAACTTCATCTGTTCACATCAAATATTAATAATCAGAACGATGTGTGTTTTAATGACGAGACTCAAACACACACTCGTCCATCTGTCCTCTGATGAAACATGTGACCTCTGTGTCATGTGACCTGCCGCCACACAGGATGACCCACTTTCTGCTTCACAAATAAATAAATAAATAAATAAATAAATAAAGGAGGCATTAATCTGTTTATATACACACACACACACACACACACACACACACAGAGTCTGATCTGCTGCTGTCTGAATACACACAGTGTGTGTGTGTGTGTGGCCATGCCCACATGACTTCATTGATAAGAGCGTTAATCCTCATGTTGCAGCAGAGCCACACAGGGCTCAAGCCTGATGAGTAACGAACATTAGGACGGTCACTGTGACATCACAGCGTCAAACTTTCGTGTTGTGATTCGACTCAGAGACGTGACAGTCTACACTTTAGTCCCAACCAATCAGAGCTCAGCGTCACAGAGACCACAGGTGTGTGAGTCACCTTAGTTACCTGGTTCAGCTCAGACATCAAACACACCATGTGTTCACTGTGCTGACACAGCCTACAGCGCTGTCTTTGTTTACTGTGATGTCATTTCCTGTATAGTATATTCAAATTCTTCACATCCCTAAAATCTGTACAACCTCAGCTCAGAGGTTATGTATGCTAATAAACCAGATTTGATTAAAGTATAGACACTATGTCATAAAAATATAAAATGTGGGGTTTTTTTCCATCAGATGTTACAAAATAAAAACTGATTTTTTTAAATTATTTGTTTTGTTTTATTTACTGTATAATGTTGATTTGTTTATGGACTATATTAGATTTTTTAAAAGCATAATAAATTGAATAAAATGGCGTGATAACATTAAAAAAGAGAAAGTCGTAATCGGCACGATGGATTGATTCACTGTACGGAGATGACAAATGACAACACAGCGCCAGAGAAGACGACCTCCCTCTGAAGGCCCTGACACACCAAACCGACATCAAAGAACTAGCGGTAACGAAAGCCAACTGTTGCGTCGTCTACGTCACCTCACGTCGCCCTGTGTCAGTTGCATTTGAACACACTACACGGACTACATCCGACGGCCAAGTAGCACGTACGTTCTGCGCCTGCGTGAGAGAGAGCGGAGTGAGAGAGTGGTACATCCTGTCAGCCGAGGGGTTTCCTATCTGT
>NC_065523.1:39436760-39443949 GCF_006386435.1 Epinephelus moara
CTGGTTTGTTATTCAGGTTAAAGTGGGAAGAAGCAGCGGGTCTGTGGGGCAGCTGAGTGAAGTGGAGCCTGAGGAGGAAGCACCGGTTAGCCCAGGTTTCACTACAGGCAGATTCACTCGCTACAGGGGCAAGGAAATAAAACCTGAACAGCCAATCAGAGTGATCTCTCTCACCGACAAGCTCCGCCGCCGATTCAACATGCTCAATCGGCCAAAAAGCCGCAGACGCCGAAGTGCCGACGGTGCGGGACACACCGCAAAAACTCGGCCGACAGACGCTCACCGATGACCCGACTTTGGTCGACAGCCGACTGTGGGCTTGGTGTGTCAGGGCCTTACAACAGGTGCTGTAAGACAGTTTGGTGCATCTGACAAAAGGTGACTGTGGACAACCAATCAATCAATTTTTCACAATGTCGTGTAAAGACGACACAAAGTCTGTGTTGGTTTGGACTGTAATAAGTGTTCATGTGTGTCATGCAGAGTCAAAGTGAATAACGATGAGTAATACAGTGAGAATATAAAGATCGAGGTAGTGGTGGACTGTAAGAGATGTTACTCTGGAGGGATTTGGCTGCCATTTTGTTTCTTTTCTTCTATTCTCAGTAAATCTCATTAAACTTTTCCCGCCTCGTGTGAGAAGTGAGGATCTACACTGAAGGATCACACGTCAAAATCACCTGCAGAGTGTGTTTGTTATGTTGAAACAGTCACAATATGCCGTGTGTAACGTAACGTAACGTAACGTAACGTAACGTAACGTAACGGGGAGGACAGAAGGCTTCGCTGTCTGAATCAAAAAGAACAAATCTGTCATGGTTCTTATTTCAGACTGATTTAAACAGGATCATCCAAACAACGATCTCCCGGCCCGTCCTCAGGACGTCTCTTTTTAAAGAGTTAACACTGACACAAGCTCAACACTTCCTGCTTCACAATAAAAACATTTTAATAAGAAGACGCGACGGGCTCTTATTGTGAAGAGTCCCAGCTGTCAGCAGGATCTACCTGTTCACTGTTTCACAAACCGCAGCTGCTCCTGGTTCAGTTTCCATGTGTTAATGTGTCACTTCCTGTCACAGAAACCACCAGACTCCTGTCGAAACTTCACTCTGACTTTATGTCATTCTGAAAACTGTCTGATCACAAACTGAGGCAAACTGTGATCTGTGATGTTGGGCTTTATAAATAAAACTGAATTAAAGTGAACTGACATTTGTTCATCATATTTTTAAGATTAAACTGTATTTATTCAGAGGGAAACTGTTGTGCAGCCATCGCAGGAAACAGAAGGACAGTGTGTGTGTCTGCATCATGACCACGCCAGCGTACACCTGCTGTGTGCACAGTAGGCGGAGTCTACACAGCAGCTGACAGGTATTGTCGCCGGCTGACGCACCGGATCTGCTGCTAAATTTGAGCGGCGAGGGTAACGATACATCATCACAAGCACATGACTCATACAAACACACGCGAGTCAAAGGAGACCTGATGATGTCATTCAGACCTATTGTGAACATCACCGTGCGTACAGACAGGTATCTGTTCACTGGTAAAGCCACCGCGGCGCTTACCTGTAGACTGACATCAACATTTGTTTGGTCAGCTGACAGTTACGTGATCGCTGCCGACAGTTGACAGATTACTCTCAGTTTAAACGGCGCTCCCTGCCCTCGCCACGATGTGTTAGACGGTGCAGTGAGACGGAGCAGAGCCAGTGAAAATATATATTAATAAACAGATATTAAAAATCTTGATGAACCAGTCTCCGTCACCTTCAGGTGTACTCCACCTGTAAAGAGGTGTCTCCCACCTTACCTCTCCCCTTCTGCTGCTGTGCTGCGTGGGAGAGGTAAGAGACATTGCTCTTTCTGTGTGTTAGCGCTGTTAAACTATGATTATAAGCTCATTTTATGCTAACGTAATGTTGTGTTGTTTGATTTGTGTCGAGGCTGGAGTTTGTGTGGTTGAGTGTGATGGAGGATTTTGTTTTTACCACCTGTTGTCTCCATTGTGGAATGTTCCTCAAGAACTGCTGCCTTGTGGGGTACCACAGGGCGGCTGTGGCTCAGAGGTAGAGCGGGTCGTCCACTAATCAGAAGATCAGCGGTTCGATCCCCGGCTCCTTCAGTCTGCATGTCGAAGTATCCTTGAGCAAGATACTGAACCCCAACCTGCTCCTGATGGCTGCTCCACTCTGAGTGGTCAGATGACCAGACAGGAACTATACAAGTGCAGTCCGGTTACCACAACGATCAGTTCTGGGACCTGTTGTGTTTTGCTCCCCCGTCATCACGTGACCTTTAAACCCTCTGACACCTGAACATCAGCTTCTCTTCACAGCTGCCTGCACGACATACAAAGCTGGGTGTCCTAAAACATATCTAAAACAAATTCAGCCTCTCATCAGCCCCCTCACTCCCGGCAGAAAATCAGGTGCAGAAAATCTGGGTGAGTAATCTGACCCTGGAGCAACGTGTAGAGAATGTAGTCCGGTCCTGTTTTCAGCAGCTGAGGAACAGCTCCAAATGTAGGTCACTGCTGTCCTTTAACAACACAGAACATCACACCTATTTTGGCTTCAATGCATCGGCTCCAAAGTTCTTTTAATCACATTCAAGGCTCTGGCACAGAAAGAAATTCAGTTCAGGTGTTCTTGAGACATCGCATACACAAAAATGAGACAGACAAGTTCACAGTGATCTTTGACCACCAAAATCTGATCAGCTCATCGTTGAGTCCAAGTGAACGTCTGTGGGAAATCTGAGGATGTTTTTGAGATATTGTGTTCACAGGCATGGGACGGACGTAAGTACAGATATCCAGACAGACAACCCGTAAACATGATTCCTCTGGCCACAGCTATTGCCGGCGTGGAGGCATAAAAAGGAAAAACGAAATGAATCTGTAATATAGTGAAAGAATTCTCTGTCCACATGTCAGGATGTATTTACTGACCTCACAGATCACCACTGTCTATAAAGGTGCGGACACACCAAACCGACATCAAAGAACTAGCGGCGACGAAAGCCAACTGTTGCGTCATCTACGTCGCCTCACGTCGCCCTGTGTCAGTTGCATTTGAACACACTACACGGACTACATCCGACGGCCAAGTGTCACGTACGTTCTGCGCCTGCGTGAGAGAGAGCGGAGTGAGAGAGTGATACATCCTGTCAGCCGAGGGGTTTCCTATCTGTGCAGCCGAGCACCGCAGCACCTCCACGGACTATTACATCCAGACGGTCCCGGTGTTTCCTCCGCAGGCTCCACTTCACTCAGCTGCCCGATAAACCCGCTGCTTCTTCCCACTTTAACCTGAATAACAAACCAGGGCTCGGTGCTCCGGTTGGATCCAAACGGAGAGCCGGGGCTAGCTCAGAGACTAGCGGAGGCTAACTGGCTGTGCTTCCCTCCGGTCATGCTGTGGCTAACGCTCCGCTAGCCGCTCCCAGCTAGCTCCGGCTCTCTGTTTGGATTCAAGTGTGTCAGGGCCTTAACACTGCCTCTGTTATTAAAGGTACAACATTATGACCTCCTCCACCGTCACCTCATTTGTTGTTGTGTGAAACTTTTGACTCCGCCCTCTAGTGCCATCTATTGGCTGCATCTATGACATCATAAAGGACTCATGAAGGTACGAGGTCAGTGACGTTTACGTTTGAAATGGACAAATCTATTTCTGTGTGAAGGCAGAAAAAAAGAGCCTTAAGTTGTTTCTGCAGGATGAATTCAAAGAATAACCCTTTCACAGCGACACGGAGTAATTCATGTTCTCACAGGTTCTCAGTGGTTTAAAAACTTCAATCAGATCTGTGTGTGTGTGTGTGTGTGTGTGTGTGTGTGTGTGTTAGAGGAAACAGTTAATGTGTGTGAAGTTTTTCAGCAGCACTTTGATGCATTAATAAAAAAGTCTGACATTTTTGTGGTGAATTATTTTTACAAGCAGCGTCTATATTTACGTGCACAGTGATGTTGAGCTGTGTGTGAAGTGTGAGAGAACAAACCTCCGTCTGTTCCATTCATCACACATCAGAGGACAAAGTGGAATTCCCCTTATTAAGCCTCGTTAATGGAGATAAAACTCAGTCAGGACTTCATCACATGTCGTATTATCTATTCATTACTTTCTCTTTAATCTTCTGTTCTCTGCACATTATTATGACTTCTTATTAAAATAACTTCTCTGTTAATATTCATGATAAACAGGATGTGGACATAAAAACAGACAACGCTGGTGATGAGCGGGAAACATCCGAGACACCACAACAAACTGTTAGTGTACCAATCCATCAGTTCATCCATAAGTCCGTCACATGGTTCGTTATATTTCAGCTCCTCTGCAGACAGATTCTATAATTAAGGATTTAATGGAGACAAATTATATTTAGAAATAAATGTGATTATTAATGCTGAAACAGATTGTTTCATCTGCAGAGTTAGTCAATAAAACTTTATTCCTCAGGTCACTTCTGACCAAAAGTCTAAAAGCTGAAAATATAGACCCTTTTACTGTTAGTAAACAGAGTGATGTTTGTTAGTGGGCGGGGCTTAGCTGGAGGCGAAACAGTCCTCCACAGACATTAGCTAGCGCTAGCTAACAAGTTGTGTTGTCTTGTTTTAGACAATGGAGGAAGATGATGTGAGTGGTGCGTTCAGAAACACTCATTGTGAGTGTGGGAGCGCACTCTGACACAAACTGGAGCGTTGATAAATTGGGAGCGCTGTCTGAATGTAGCGTTGGGTTATCCAGAGCAGCGCACTCTCAGAGTGGCAGAGCGCACTCTGGACACTCTGTCTGTGGAGACGGAGCAGCAGAGCGCCGAGCGGAGTGAATGTGTGATTAACTTAACCGTTGGTTCATTCATGTAGAAATATAACGCTCCGTTTCTTCCACCAACAGGGCTCTCATTTTAGTGTAGAGCGTCAGACTGAATTTACCAACGCACCATGTCAGGTCACTCACTCTCCGGGACCGCCAGTGTTACTTGAATAAGTAAACACTGACCAACGGGACCAGACTGGCCGACCCGTATGCTCTCACTCAGTGGATGGATGATGTCACAGGAAGCCAATCTTACAAAGGAGGACCACACTTGTTTGTTTTGCTATGGAAGCTAACGTTAGCTAATGTGCTAAAAAGTTAGCGTTCCAGAGAAATCCAATATTCCTCTTAATCCCTCCCCAGTTTCTGATGAGGTGGACATGATAACCCTTAATACACATAACCTTATTCATCCCTACAACAGGAAATACTTTTTCCCTAACCTGATATGAAGTGTGCGCTGCACATGTGAGCATTTTTGATGATGGCCTCCGTCCAGTCCTTTGGTCTTATCACATTTAACCATAGTTGTCTTTGTTTTTGTTGACGGGCAGTGGCGGCTGGTTTTGAGCCATGACTCCTTCTATTCTGGCTCCCAATAACACAACAAGACAAACACATTTTAACACTCCTATGGAGCCTACAGCCCTGTGGGGGAGAGGCAGCTGCACCTCCAGCTGATAACATGATGTCATCGTGACGTCAGGCCTTAAAAGGGTCAATTCAATATCATTAAAAAAAGGCAAACAAAATGTCAATATTTGGTATTTTTGCATGAAAAATTACCATCATAAAAATGCTTCATTTACTGCAACAGTTAGTCGATACGACATTTCACACATTTAAAAAAAACTCTAAACCCTTTTGACTTGAGTCTCACAAAAACTGTTAAGTTTTCTCTTTTGTAAAAATGTATTTTGTGAAATGTGTTGGTGAATGTTTTGTGGAATTTCCCGTTTTCTGAAAAGTTGGGTTTAATGAAATGTCAGACCATCCACAGAACATAAAACTATAAACTTCATAATCAAATGATCCTGTAAGTCATATTTCGAGTGGAAGCTCCAGGTTCTCTGATGTGAAGAGCTGCGTCTCTCCTTCATTTATATCAATAAATTTCATTTCTTCAGGTTTTGGACTTTTGGACGGACAAACGAGACATCTGAAGACGTCATCTTGGACTCATTTTGGGCGGGAAAATTGTGTCATTTATGACAATTTTTATGAACCATACAAAAAAAACGAGAATAAATTTCCATTGAATTTCTGTTGCAGCTCTGAAACACAGACACACAGATTCTGTTTCCACGTGGATCAGAGACGAGCTGCAGACGTGTTTTAATAGGTATAAATTTAGAACATTACATGTGTGTTTTATCGTGATGATCAGGTCTGAATGGACCAATCAGCAGCTGGCATCTCTGCATACATCGATAAAGAATAAAAGACATTTGCAGCTGCTCACAGCGAACAACCACAGATCTTCTCAAAACGGCTCCTGGCTACAAAGACGAGATGAAAGTCAGAGCTGCAGATCAGAGACTTTAAATGATCAGCACTCACACACAGGCTGCAGATCGTCCTCACTGAGTGTTACTGAGTTACACACTGACACGTTACTGAGCACAGAGACAGAGCAAGTGTGAGTGAGCGTCACCAACATTCATGTTACAGAGAGTTTACGGTGGCCCTGAGGGTCAAACACAGCATTCAAAAAGTTCTACAACATTTCAATTTGACTCGTTGACTCGAATTGACCAAATGCTACTGGGCTTTCTCTTTTGAGAAATATGTTTTGGAAAATGTTGCATTTTGTGACATGTTGTGGACAAACTGTAAATGACCTCAAACTTAATTCAGCTTTTTTTGTGCAGATCGAAAGTGTCATGACAATATGACATAAATTTGAATTCTTTGAACAACAATATCTGCTGAGATCACAAAGTCAGCCACGAAATGATTTCAGTTTAACTGGATTCAGGTCTGTGGTCGATGGAGACGACATCAGTGAATATCCTCCTGGTGTTGTTTTGGCCGCTGACCATTATCTGCCTGGTGCTGAGCCGCTGACACTGATTGTGTAAGAAGGAGGAGGGTTTGGGAATTTCACAATAAGATCGATGTTTTCACTTTGCTTTGATAATACTGGATCAAGATGTCATTGAATCAATACTAGTCCATACCCACTGAGTGCACAGTTGCCCACGTACAGTTTCACATGGTGTGTGTTTGGGATACAGGTCATAGGAAATTACAGATTAAATAGTCAACTGAACCCATTAAGAAGAGCAATGTATTCAGACAGAGTGTTTGTGAATTTGATAGTACGATTGCTTTATTGAAAGTACAGTAGTACCATTGCCAATA
>NC_065523.1:39444372-39449724 GCF_006386435.1 Epinephelus moara
GACATACGCGGCATGAGATATGCCCATTCAAAGTTTGACATTTCAATGGGTTGCTATAGCGCCCCCCTTTGGCCAATTGATGTAATATTGCTTCATTGGCATCCTCCCATGACCCTCTACCACTGTGCCAAATTTCACATGGATTGACCAAGTCAGTGAGGAGAAAAACATGGAACAGACACACACAGTTTTCCTCATTATATAGTAAGATATTGATCCAGACTGATGTATCGTTGCGTCCCTGCCGTGCTGTCTCTGTAACAATCTGATGATTTATCGCTCATTAAGCACCAAACCAAACGTGTCTGAAGCACCATAGTGAGCTCATCTGATAGTTTTTGAATTAAATCTGATTTCTGATGCTTTGAAATTAAAGTTCACATAAAGTCATTCTCACTCAGCCGCTCGTGTTCTGACAACTTTTAACATTTGGCTTCTTTTGCTCACTGAAAAATTGTATTGTCTTATTTCTTTTGTTTTTTTAACCTGACTGTAGAGATCATACGGAGCTGGGTATCAAACCTCAGCACTGTTCTTGGTGCAGACTGAAACGTGTCTGCAGCCCAGATTTTATCAACACTTTATAAAATTAACTAATAACCAAATAAGACAAATTTCCTCTGAAATAAAACCAACAGACAGACGTTACTCTGGGAATCAACCCTGACAGCTTCTGGTTTAGGGGGACTGACCTGACTCTTGTGTGATGATTTAGGGTCAGGCTCCTGGTCCACATGACCATATGTTCACATGTATGTCCATATGTGTACATACATGTCCATATGGTCACATGACCACATGGAGCATTTCTCTTTGTGCATCGAGGCCGAAATACTGAAGGAAAACACACCCAGGTCCTTTTCTGACCAATGTTCATCATTTAAAGATCAACTTCACACCCTGTCACAGGTTTTAAGACATTTTCATGTCCATCACTAACATCTGACCATCATCAAGAATTCACAGAACCATAGTTACATCTGTAACTCTTATCTTAACGTCCACACCGGCGGGTAACGGCTCACGTATCGCTCGCACCTCCTAAAACGTATTCATTTCCACATTTAAAGCAGCTCAGATCAAAGAGCAGGTTGTCCACTGATCACAGGGCTGGTGGTTCGACCAAGAGCTGCATTAATTAACAGCTGATCGACAGACCAGCTGGTAACCACCAGTGATTTTAAGATAAATCTTTGATATTATCATAATTTATTTAATGAAGCTAAACACAGATTGTTCTCTGGAGTCACTTTCTCAGATGTCTCTGATTTGTTGAGTTGTGGACGGTTGGTCAGAACAAAGACGTTGACGAGACCTCGAAGAAACATTCTCATTCTTTAAATTCATTCATTCACCCTCGGAGTCCCACACGGACCTATGTTTGGCTTCTTTAATGGGGACAGGTGATGTTTATGGGGAGGCAGCAGACTTAGGGCCCGTCCCAATACCCCCCCCCCCCCCTACCCCTACATTTGCGCGTTCCCGCGAGGGGTAGTGGTGTCCCAGTTCCTTGTCACAANTTAGCCCTACCCCTACATTTGCGCGTTCCCGCGAGGGGTAGTGGTGTCCCAGTTCCTTGTCACAAGTTTTTCTTGTCACAAATCTGTGTTAAACATTGTGTTTTGATTCGACACCTCAAACATTTCCATGATCATTTATGCCTTATAAGTCATGGCTGCAGTTTTTCTGATGAAACCATTTGTTAAACAGAGTTGGAGCTTAATTTAAGCATTTTATTTACCAATCAAGAATGAACAGAAATGGTAAAAATCCCTCAGGTTCAGACACGGAGAGCTCGAGGAACACCAGAGAAAATCCCTGCTGTTATTTGGTGTCAAAAACTTTCTGTAAGAGTTGTATTGTAACACTTCTGTTCTGGAAACTGCTCAGAAACCTCCTGATAGTTTATCAACATATTAAAGCCAGACTTCCTCTGATTGTCGGAGGTGTCTACTTTGTGTCTGCTAAGCTTCATGAGGCTGTGATTATCCTGGAGGTCACTTCAGGTCATTTTATACACAGAGAAGTGGTGTCATGACAATGACATGGCTGCTATGGGGACTAACATCATCACACATGACTGAAACTGAACTCACTGAGTCTCAGCCTCACAGTCAGACCTGATTCATACAGCTCAGAGTCTGTTTATGGAGCCAGTCTGCAGACAGCTTCAAATACAACAGGTGACAATGAAACATTATACTGCATGGGACCAGCATAAAGTGGGCACGTCTGTAAGGGCAGACTGGTAGGTTCCCATAGAACCCAGTGTCATTCAGATAGCTTGGAGTCAGAGGTCATGGGGCCGCTGTGAAAATGGCCATGCTGTTCTTGTGTCCCCAAAATTGAGCCTAATTATGGAGCGTTATTTCACCTCCTTCCTGAGGAGCTGGATTCTTTCGGTCTTTTAGTTTCATACGACACCAGTATAATCACTCTAGTTTTAAAGCTCTGCTTGCTGCGGCGCCCAGTAGCGCAGTGTTTGGAGCAGCCGTCCCATGTACAAAGGCTGCATGTCATCCCCTCTCTCCATCTCCCCCTTCACACTTTACTCTGTCCTGTCAAACAAAGGCAAGGAGCCAAAAATAAACTCTTCAAATAAAATAAACTCAGGCTGCTGCAGCCTCTTAAAGGAGGACTGATAGCCTGGACCGCCGGCTGCCCGACGAGCGTACGGGTGTTTCAGACCAAATGGCCGATGGAGACAATAATAAAGAGCTGAATCACAGCTGAGAGGAACCGTCACTTCAGCCTCACACCAACGTCTCAGATGTGTTTAGTTTCATCTGCACATTAAGAGGTTTGTGCCGCTCGTGTCTGCAGGGGCTCATTTAATAACTTACACTAACAGAACCACTCCAGCTATCCTCCTCCTCCTCCTCCTCCTCCTCTGTGAGCAGATATCAGAGTGAAAGCGTAGCCTACTTTTCATCGAGTCGACCCCCCACCAACACAAAGCAGAGTGACCTTTGACCTGAGCGTGTTGAGGCCGTGGCCTCATTATCTGACTGTGTGTGTTACTGTGGGGCTGCAGACACTTCTCTCTGCTCTCTGTTTATCTTTAAGAGCAGCAGCGCCGTCACTTTAATGTGCTGCAGACAAAGTGGGTAATTCATCAACACTGCTATTACTTCCTCAGTGCGATGCGGGCGCGGCCGCCGAGAACAGAGCAGCGCTGGAATTCATCAAAGCTAAAAACTCCAGTGCCTAGAAGACGACTGAGAAACAGGAAGCTGCCTGTCAGATAATAAATCTTCCTTATCTTCAGAATGAATCACCTCCTAGTTAACGGGAGGACGACTGATGGACGGAGATGCTACTGGGCGGACTGTGAACATCTACACGGATCATTCACTGCACTTCAGTGACTGTTTTAATGGTTTCTGGGACAGCAGACTTCTTCAGGGCGGTGCAGCCTCAAATCTAGATCACTGTATGTTCTTTTTCTTTAAGTGTCAGAATTGATCCTCTGAGGGATAAAACATAGGTGCTCCTAACATCTTTCACATGTTACAGACAGATGGAGCTCATTGTGCAAAACTCCAACAATAAATTAGAATACAGTTAAAACCCTGTGGTTGTATGACTCCGCCCACCAGTCCAGTTGTGTCAAGTTTGGTCAGAATTAGTGTATGAATTCTTGAGTTATGTGAGGTCACACTGACCTTTGACCAACAAATTACAGTCAGTTTATTCTTTCGTACAGGTGGACGTTTGTGCCAAATTTGAAGAAATTTCCTCAAGCACCTGGAGGAAACCCACGCTGACACAGGGAGAACATGTCGGAGCACCTGGAGTCCGCCTCTCAAATCACCCCATGGACATTGGGAAAAAAGCAGAGGGCAGAAACACGAGACGCATTGCAGCACAAAAACAGCAATAAAAAAGTTTCATTCTCTTTAAAAACTGTGGCCTCCAGCTGCTGAAACTCTTTCAGTGTGATCAGGTCAGTTTTTCATTTCCAAACGAAGCAGCGTGAGCTCTCAAATCTTCCAGATGATTTACCGACTCCGGCTGATGATGACGAGTCTTAGAACTATTTATTTGGTGAAGAAAAATGAAGACTCTACTGGTCAGTACGGTTCGTCACAATTCATACTGGTGTTCTTTCTGAATCAGTGACGTCAGATGACTGACAAAGGTTCAACTCTGATTCTGTTTAACTGTATATTTTTATTTCGTCGTGTTTCTTCTCTTGATGCAGGTCGTTCCTAATAAACTGGCCCACTGTTAATTATTCATCACACAGAAATATAACCTGGACGTGTGGCATCTGAGTTTGATTCTGTTTGTGAGAATAAAGTCCAGCTGAGGTCAGAGCGTGATTCGCCGTCCCTGCAGTGATGTCACTATCTGACCTGAGATCCTCTCTGGTCCTGATCGTGGCGTGTCATCTCGGTGGCCTGGTTACCAGAGGGGGTGGGGGCGGGGGCGGGGGCGGGGAGGCTTTGCGTGTCAGCCGTGTGTTTGCATTCGAGTGCGCAGATGTGTTCATGCATGCGTGAGAGCGCGGTGGCGTCCTCCTATCAGTTCTTTTCTTCTCACGTGTCTCTGCATGTGAAGGTGTGTGTGTGTGTGTGTGTGTTGCTGCAGGCGTCCAGCTGAAACAAACCCAAACACACACACACACACACACACACACACACACACACACACACACACACACACTTGCCTGACATCATTTGTGATGAAGGAGTCAGTCCTGTTCAGATGGATTAATCTCATCCTGATCTGCTTTGTTGTGTCTCATTCACTCATTCACTCACCTGCGATTATTTCTGCCGCTCACTGAACCAGATTTACTCTGCCATGATTTTAACGTGAACTGTCTCACTTCTGTTTTGTCCATTAAGCAATCAACAAAAACTAAATCACCATTTTTAATGATCATCGTCTTGATCGCCCACAGACCCAGCTGATAAATTTCACTTTTGCCAAATCTGTCAGAAGAACAGTGAAAACGTGTTTATGCTCCAAGCAACTCAATGAGGTCATTCTTTTATTATCGACTGTTTCTGCCGTAACTTCACTTATTACTGTGTTTACTTTCCTAATGTGTGAGTTAGCGCTTGTTGCTTCGTTAGTCGCCATCACTGCTCTGAATTTTACACCATCAACTACAATGCAATCATTACCCTTTTTAAACAGGAGTTGTGCAAATTTGCAGGAAAGCCCAATCAGTCTTTTTTCAGCATTGGCAGTATAAAAACAAAATCAGGAGTGCAGCAAAATGCCGCCTACCTACTTTTGTTTATACCGAATGTGCCTTTTTCGGGGCAATGGGGGGCGTGAGCAAGTAACAAAACGTGTAGCTCAGCGTGTGACGTAAACAGTGACGTGGGAGGGAAGCCG
>NC_065523.1:39451514-39469832 GCF_006386435.1 Epinephelus moara
GGGAAGAGGGAAGGCGGCTGGAGTTCCTCCAACATTTGCGGTTAGATTATCATATATTTTTATTGACAAAAATATAGGCTGCTTCGGCTGATTTTTTTTTATGCGCACATGTGCCCCTAAATATTTTTTACAGTTCGCACACACGTATTTTTAGTCGAGTGAAACGCTCGTACTGTCGAGCGCTGGATCTGACAGCCTGAGCACTTCGGCACAAAACGTTACGGCGTTCGAGATATTATTTATATCATGAGCAGTCAATACTTTCGGCAGCCTAAATCTTTTATTTAGAAACTATGGCGGGTCAAATTAAACTATGGCGGGCCGCCATAGTTTCGTTAATTAATGGGAAACACTGCACCAATATGTCTACCCTATGAGGCGGAAACTTGGGCACCTCGGATCAACTCGCCAATCCAGCTCTGTGTGTCTAAATGCTCGCAGCTTGCTCGCTAAACGGCCCAACATTTGCCAAAAATCTGGCAGTGTAAAAGGGGCTCCTGATCAGCTGCTTGTGTTATCAACCAGAGTGCTGATCTCTGATCGACCCCGATTGGGTTTTTAATTTCTGGAGAGTTCCTGAGGCAACAGCGAGTCCAGAGAGAGAAACAGGATGTGGAGCCCACAACATCAGGATGGTCGTACCAGGCTACTTTAGGGTACGGCTCTCCTATATGTGCTACTTGACACACACTGTGACATGAGTTACAATGCGTTTTATTTTGACTGACAAACATATAGACATGATGATGCTGTGATTGTTGCCGGGGTCTGTACATAGCGAGCACGCTCCCTCTACATGTGGAATATTATTTGTAGGCGGCGGCCTCTCTGCAGCACTGCAGTGTCACCGTCCCACCAACACACACAGACTGCAGAGTTTACAGCGTCACACACCAGGAATTAGACCAACCCGCTGGAACAAACTGTGACTGTCAGTATATTCTCACACGTTATAGACTCAACAGCTGATCCATTAACCAAATATATGAAACTAAGTTATCAGGTGCAGACATTTAAATCTACCTGCTGTCATGTGACTGAACTTTTAACCCTTTAAAAAACAGACGTCCTGCAGACAGCCTCAGATCGTTGTTTGCATGATCCCGGATATATACGGATCTAAAATAAAAACTATGGGAGCTAAAACATTCGTTCTTTCTGCAGCAGATTACTAAGGCTTGTGTCTTCCCCGTCATCATGTCATTACCTCATGTTACCTCATGTTACCTTTTGTGTCGTGCAAACCTGTTATTTTGGCGTAATTACCCCGGAATTTTGCTACAATGGCTGAAGGCCAAGATTGTTGGTTGCATAATCCTGGATATGATCGATCTAAAATAAAAACTATGGGAGCTAAAACAGTCATTTTGTTTGCAGCAGAAAGCAAAGACTTCTGTCTTTTTGTTTGTACACTAAAAAAGTCTTTCAGACATTATATGTTGTGTTTTTATTTTTTAACTTCTCTAACTCCGCCAGGACGCCGACGTCCTCACTCCCCCCCACCTCTGTTAAATGGTATCTCCCAGGTGCACTATGTCATCAAACCATGTGATGTTTGGTGTTGCCGGATTCAGGAAGCTCTCGACTTTTCAAAAATAACATCGTTTTTCTTTTATTTATTATGTATTTCACACCAGAGCAGCCTAAACACACAAAGTCCAAAATCACCATGAGTGGTGACAAGTCATGTCATGCCGTTTATCAACGGGAAAAGTTAAAGGATTACTCGCGATCTTATGTGGAGCTGTTAGCGGGGACTTAGCTGTTTTATAAAAGGTAAGAGTCTCACTCCTACCACTATTTTTGGCTGAGATATACCGTCTAGAAAGTGGGATCATAACTTTCACGTTTCATATGGCTTTATTTGGTGATATTTTATGGTGTTTCTGTGTCATAAACAACATCAGCTATCATAATCACACCTGATTTCAATAAGGTACAATGTTTGAAGCTGGCTGAGTGTTGTTTGATCACTGATAGTACTGTTTTGAAGCAGAGTGACCCACTTGTCATTTGGAGCTCCGCCTGGATCTTTTCATGGTAAAAACACTGTAGAATGGTCATACTTTGAGCAGTCTTCTTCAAATTTGAAACAAGTGTTCATTGATAGTGTGCCTACAGCCCCACAGTGTCATTTACCTGCTCAGATGAAGCCACAGACAGTTATTCATCCTGAAACATATTTTTTACCTTATTTTAGGCAAAATCTTCAATTTTTTTCTGACACTTTCACAAGAAACTTCAGAGAGTTTTCTTTCTGGCAAGACCTCATGCATGCATGTAGTCAGAGCGGTTCAGAAGCTACAGTCATTTTAATTTGGCTATGTCATTTTAGGCATTTTCGCTACAAAATGGGGGTGGAGTGCAAGATTAAATCTGATTAAGAAAATCTCCATCTTTTAATGAAAATGTCAATACTTTTATCAATTATTATGGTTCAATGACTTGCACAACTTTTAGCTCAGGTTGTACAGATTTCAGGGAAATTAAGTATTTGAAGATACTCAAAGAAAATAAATCACAATAAGCAAAAATCCAGATGTTGGCACACTGCGTGTTCAGAGAGTTAAAATATTATTTACAACATGATTTTTTCTGTGGTTACATATTTTGTAGACAAAACAATTTAACAAAATACTCAGCAGAGGAATCAGTGATAAAGAATCATTATCTGTACTCTATGATCTGCTCAGTGTCCAGTTTATTAGGGACCCCTGATCAAACTATAATCATTATGACAGTCACATGTGATATACAGAAAGGTGTTTGTGTTATCTGACATCAGAGGGTGGACGAAATAACAGAAACACCTCTCTGTGTGATGAAACTCATCAGCAGCTGAATCTCAGACAAACTGGACACGTTCATGAAGAGCGAGGTGTTCCTAATAAACTGGACACTGTAAATCATATATGTGATGTTTCTGTGTTGTTCACAGTTTTCTTTTATCTTATTTGTTCAAAACACAATAAAACACTAAAAAATAAAAAATATTCATTAAAGTCATCTATCGAGAAAAACTCCGTTTGCAGGGCTTAAAGTGACAAATTTTTCTGAGCCTGAAAGTGTTGTATTACAATGACACAAAATGCCGCACCTGCCTCGTTCAGCTTCTTGCACCATGTACTAAATGGTTTGCCCTCAGCGCCCTCCTCCTCAAGCCATGCCCACCTCCATTTATTTTTCACCCCTCTCTCCAGTTCTGCTGTATTAACACCGGGTTTAATATATTTTGCTTCCATCTCTCTGCCCTGCTCTACTCTACTTCAACGCTACTTAGCTCTCTCTCTACTCTACCAGTAGACTACCACATCCACCTGTTGCACAAAACGCACACAGCAGTGTTTCCCCTAGGATGGAGTTGTAGCAGCGGAGGTGAAGCACACGCATGAAAAATAATTTTCACATGCGTGAAACTTTTTTGTATGCTTGCAAAGCACAGCCTGCTGGGATGTTTCTGTGTATCTACTGGCACCAGAAGGGCTCTTTAGGACTAAGTACATACAGTACATGTGTGCACAGTATGAGCAGGTGAAATGTCTGTCTAGCTTACATATGAGGTGTCTCAAGATTTAGGAACATACAATTGTATTGAATATAATAAAAGTAAAAAGTCACTTGACCATGTAGAGACAGAAATGACACGATGACATAACACCATAAATAGTATATTGTTCTGTTATTATATGAAGCGTCCGTCGCGCAAAATTAATATGACTTTAGTTTATGAAGAGGTAAGACAGAGCCCTCTCCTCTCCTCTCCTCTCCTCTTATATGCTTTACTCACAAGTGTGTGAATTGACCTGGATAATGGTTAAATCAGCAGCAGTGGTCATATTTCAGCGCTGCTAGTTGCATACAGTGGAAACACTGCACGGCATGCTGTTTTCTCTCAGTGTCCGATAGCTGGCGGTCAAGCTAACACAAGCTAATCATTCAAACGCAGTTCAACTGTCCATTTCTGTTGCACATTCACCCACACTCATTTGGATATCAGGCTGTAACGGACACCTAAACAACATGTGCTTGGAAGTAACATAGTGTGTGTTCAAAACCTTGTGTGTGTGTGTGTGTGTGTGTGTGTGTGTGTGTGTGTGATGATTCGTTAAATGCTAACTTATGCCAAGTTGTTGCCACAAAAAAAATAAAATAAAATAAATAAATAAATAAATAAATACTAGAAATGTCCGTCAAGCCAGAAATCCGGCGCCACGCTGGAGTACTTTAAGCCCTGAGTATGAGACTCAATACTGTGTGTCACATGATCAGTTTCCTGTATTTTTCAGAATAAAAGAATCCCTTCTCTTGACTTTTGGAGTCTTTTTCTGGAGAGCGTCGGCCATGTTGGAGCCGTGTGTGTTTACAGCTCAGCTCGTATCCTGAATGGAAGAGGAAGCCATATTGAAAAAGGCTCTCACGGGGCTGAGTAATATATGAGCGGTGACGGAGGAGGCTGATTATTCCTCTCTCAGCACATTTCACCTTCTGTCTGTCTGTCTGACAGAATTGTAAAAAAACAATTTTATAAAAACACAGATATTTGTTTTACAACATTTAAGCAGTGACACACAGACGCAGGTTTTTAAGGATTACAATTATATTGTCTTGCAGTTAACAAATTTTATTGTTCTTATTAAAAATGTATTTGTTTTTATATGTTTACATTTGTCGTCTTTGTTTGTCGCATTACGTCAATTTGTACATTGAGGTTAATTTCCTTGTGTCGTTGGCCAATAAAGCGGATTCTGATATTTATACTGAATATATATATTTATCACAAACACACGAGTTTCTAATTAAGCATCAGAGCATATTTGTAACTCCGTCGTCTACTTTCATCGATAGGTTCAGATTTAAAGCTTTTTAAACAATTTTAACTGTATTTCATTTACAAAATGTTTCTTTCGATTGGACGACATTTAACTTTTGAATGAAAAAATATATTTATATATTCTATGGAAAAACTAATTATAGTTTGAATTTGGGTGTTCAGTACGGACACTGAGGTGTCCACACAGAGTATCAGAAATTAGAAAGTATCGCAAAATCTGGCGTCAAATGACAAAATATGTGGGTTTGGAAATGTTGGTTGGACAAAACAAAAGTTTTCCAATGTTTTGAGGAACTATCAATTATAAGAACAAAAATAAACAAATTAATCAATAACATATAATCGTTAGCTGCAGCTCTGGTCCATAGGACCAAATATCAAAGAGCACAAAAAGTTGTGATCACATAATTAAATACTGACTGTGTTCAGAATTTAGACAGTTACTGCCAATTTAAAGAAAATGTTTTTTATAAAATCATTTTTATATATTGTCTGTATGGAGGACAGTGATTCCAAAACATAAGTATCAGGTAAAGTTGAGGATCAAAGCTTAATACCTTTTCTGTAACAACCAACGTATGTTTATCGTAGAGCTGAAAGAGTCGTTGAATTGACCGATTACTTGATCCATAGAAAAAGAACTGTTAAAATCTTGGTTTTTTTTTAAAGCAAAAATCACCAACAAAAAAAAACATATTTCCAGATTCTTTAATGTGACGATTCACAGCTTTCTTTGCTCTAACTTAATGAATTTAATACATTGGGTTTGGAAATATGATTGGGCAAAACAAGGTTGTTTTGAGAAACAATCAATTAAATGAGCAAGTAATCTACAGATTAATCGATAACAAACATAATCGTTATTGCAGCTCTAATCCATAACACTAAATATCAAATGGTACTTAAAAAGTTGTCGTCGCATGACTGAATATTGACTGTTTTCATAATCAGAGAAAAATCACTGCAATTCAAAGAAAATGTTTATTGTAAAAACACTTTTATATTTTTCTCTATGTACTCTATGTAGGTAAAAGTTGATTTCTATTGAATCCAAACTGAATATCAGGCAGTACCTTTTCAAGCAAAAATGCCAAAAGAAAAAGTGTAAATATTTCCAGGTTCTCGAATGTGACAATATACTGCGTTCTTTGATCTAACATTACAGTTAATTTATTATTTTTGGGTTTGGAAATGTTGGTTAGTCAAAACAAAACCATTTTTTAATATATTGTATAACAAACAATTAATGATAGAACAATAGAATAATCTGCAGATTAATCGCTAAAATACATAATGGTTAGTTGCAGCTCCTGTCCATAGGACCGTTGTTGTCACATGACTGAATATTGACTGTGTTCATAATTAAGACAAAGACACTGTAAATCAAAGAAAGTGATTTTTTGTAACAACTAATGTGTCCATCATTGAGCTGCAACTATTAGTCAATTAATTGATTATTCGATCCAGAGAAAAATAAGCAAAAACACCAAAAACATATTTCCTGGTTCTCAAATTGAAGGATTTTCTGCTTTCTTTACTCCAACTTAATGAATTGAATACGTTGGGTTTGGAAATATGATTGGGCAAAACAAGACTGTTTTCTAAAGTTTTGAGGAACAGTTAATTAAATGACAAAAAATACACAGATTAATCAATAACCAACATAATTATTTGGTTGCTGCTCTAGTCCGTAGGACCAAAATATCAAAAGTACCAAAAACAGGGTTGTCGTTACATGACTGAATACTGACTGTGTTCATAAATGAGACAAAGTTACTGCAAATCAGGAAACTTTTCTTGTAGAAAAACACTTTCAAATTTCTCTGTATCAGATTAAGAATTTATAACTATAGCTAAAATATGTCCATAGCAGCGATATCAAATAGTATCGAAAAAGTTGTTGTCACATGACTGAATATTGACTGTTTTCAGAATTAGAGAAAAAAAAAATCACTGCAATTCAAAAGGAATGATTTATCGACCAACTCTTTTATATTTCCCTCTATGGAAAAAAAATTGATTTCTATTGATACCAAACTGAATATCAGGCTGAAAATCAAATGTAAATACTTTTCCTGTAACAACTAAAATGTGTTCACAGTAGAGCTGCAACAATTAGACATTTAAAGTCCTTTTTTCATGCAAAAATGCACAAAAAAAAAAAATTAATACTTTCAGGTTCTCAAATGTGATGATCTGCTGCGTTCTTTGGTCCAATATTAGAGTTAATTTAATATTATTTTGGTTTGGAAATGTTGGTTAATCAAAACAAAACTGTTTTCTAATGTTTTGTGGAACAAAAGATTAATTGATTAAACAAGAGAATAATCGATAACAAACCAACATTAGTTGCAGCTCCTGTCCATAGTACCAAATATCAAAAGTACTGAAAAAGCTGTAATTTCATGACTGAAAACTGACTGTTCATAATTTAAAAATCAGTGTAACTCAAAGAAAATGTTTTTTCTAAAAACACTTCTATATTTCTCTCTATGGAAGAAAATCTGATTTCTATTGATACCAAACTGAATATCAGGCTGAAAATTACACTTCAATACTTTTTTTCTGTAACAGTTAAAATACACCCATAGTCGAGCTGCAACGATTAGTCAGATAATCAATTATTTTTCCACAGAACGTTAATCGGCAACTATTTTGAAAATCAATTGATTTTTGTAAAGTTATTTTTTCAAGCAAAAATGCGTTTTTCTGCTTATCTTGGTCTAACATTAGAGTAAATTTAATATTTTGGGTTTGTAAATGTTTGATGGACATTATATTTCTTTGTATGGAAGTAAAAATTGATTAGTATTGATACCAAACCGTATATCAGGCTGAAGATATTATTATTTATATTATATATTATATTATTGATCAGATTTGTTTCTGTTTGTTCCTGGTTTCGTTAATAATTTAGTATATTTTAGGATGATTGGACAAACTTCTCGTGTTTACTGCTGTCACTGTTGTGCAGAAACTCAGTTATCAATCCGTATTAGTATTGACTGATACCAGACCCTGACCGGCCTTGACCTTTGCACCCTGTCGATTTGCTTCAGTCCAAATCTGATCCGACTTCCTACAAATTTTATGGAACGACGACTAAAACTCTCCAAGTCTGTCTAGTAGAACTGTCGACGCATTCCAGTGCTCCTCCTGGTGATAAATCTGACCTGACACCCGTAAAAACACTCAAAGACACCTTCCTGAAAATCTGAATATTCCCCGCCTGCGCTACATCTTTGCTGGCCCCCTTTTTTCACGCCTTGGCTCTTTTCTCCCCCAATGAAACGCTGATTAAAGCTCGCCGCAGTCCGCCTCGATGTGGGTGTACAGTCATGTTGACCACAAGGCCGTCTCCTGCAGTCTGTTGCTTCTTTGTCCTGGTCCCCCTCCCACCCAGCAACCACCAACCACCACCGCCCTCCATTCCTGAAGGGGACATGTCAAGGAAAGCTGTAACTCTCATTTTATGATCTCGAGACGCTTCTGCCAAGAGAAGCCTCGTTTCCTTTGATTCAGAACTTTGCAGAGTCTTTGTTTTACAACCTGTGTTTCTCGATCAGCCGCTCACGATCCTGTTGAGTCAGAAACTCGAAAGTAAATACATGTGATCTGACATGACACCCACACGTGTTATTTATGGACGAGGAGGCCTGGCTGCTCACCACTCAGCCCCGGGCTCCCATTATAACCATTATATCCTGCTGCACCTCCATTCTGCTCCAATTAAAGCCCAATTAAAAAGTTGCCCTGACCCATGTGAGGCCTCCTGCAGCCTGGTGTCTCCACACTGAGCCTCCTTTGTCAGATGGAGCTCATCACCTGCAGGCCTCACTCTCTCTGCAGCTCACTTTACTCACAACCCCTTCAGTCGGCCTGCAGAGTTACGCAACGTTGGCGTGCTGTTAGAGGCTGAGACAGAGGGAGGAGTGCCCGCACAACTGCTTGTTTGCGTGTCTATGTGTGAATGTGTGTGTTGTATAACGGGTGCCTACCCACGACTCGTCCCCGCTGCTCCAGGCGGCGTGTGTCGGTGGGGACGCCGGGCTCGGTGCCCTGCCCTCCGGGGGCGTGGAGCTGCTGCTGCTGCGGCTGCTCGGGCTTTGTCCTGCCGCTGTCCGCCTTCTCGTCGCCCGCTGCTTTGCCAGCCTTGTTCTTACCAGCCACCGGGGACCCGCCGCCGCCGTCCGCGGGGTTGGCGCTGGCTCGGCCCCGGTTCTCCCGTGACTGCAGCTGCAGCCGGAGCCGGTGGTTTTCCTGCTCCTTCACGGCAGTCTCCAGCAGCAGCGTGTTCAGGCTGGAGCCCACCGTCTTGCTTATTTCCTGGACGGCGAGCTGAACGACTTGCTCCAGCACGGACTCCAGCTGGCCCTGGAAAAACGAAATGTACACGGCCCCGTTCATGATGTCGCCCCCTCCGCTCAGAGGGCTGTCTCATTCTCCTGTGCCCGGCCCCAGCCCTCCCCCCTGCCCTGTCTCCCCGACGGAACACTGGGTACAGATCAACCCGCCCGGGTGTCTCGCTGGTTCCGGCGGCTGCTCGGCGCTGCTCCTCCGGGCTGCTCAGCTCTCTCCGCCGCCTCGGCTCACCGCGCGTGTTCGGCCCCCTCGGCTCGGCGGCCGGAAATACCCGAGTAGAGGCGCAGCGACATTTTCCCGCCCACATGTGTTGGTCCGCGCGCGCCGTGCACGCTCGCGCCCTTGCAGTCAGCCACGCCATTTTGGCTTTGAGAAAATAACATCAGTCATCCCCAAATGTCAGCACAGCCTCAGCACCGTGTCATTACTCCAGAATACCTCCCAAATTACACAGAGCGGCTCCTCTCGGCTCACAGCAGACAAACCTGGTGACCTCACACACACTGCGCCGTGTTTTATTAAATATAACATAACTGTCATTAATCTGAAGGAAGCACAGGCACCGCAAGCTAACGTGTTAGCTTAGCTTCAACATGCTCTAAATTTGTCTCTTTATGTTTCACATTTAAACACTTTTACAAGATTCAGTGATTCGTTACTGAAGGTACAATTATTACATCTTTTTTAATGGGCAATAATTATTCTTTACACCTCTTAAATGTGTTTATTTATTCAACGTACAGCGTTAATAACTGAACATTTATGTTATTATGTTATATTCTTGTTCTTGTTTTGGTCTTTATCCTATTGATAAAGCTGACTGTGTAATGTAGCACATACAGGGATGGGCAGTATTTCTATTACTTGTATTTAAAATATGTATTTCAATTACATTTGAGTATTTTGTAATTTGTATTTGATAAGGCCGATAAAAAGCGAATGTTATTTGTAACAAAATACTTCTGAGTGGAGTAATTTTGTATTTAAAATACTCAAAATACTTTCTCCACGAATCAAAAAACAAAAATAATAGGCCACACATTTTTATGGGCTGTGAAGTCTGGTTAATAAATATATGTATACATAATCAAGTTGTTGTCTTTTAATGGCTTTGCTTACTTACACTTAGTTAGTCCTGTGACTGTTCTGCCTTTTTGTGGGGTTCACCAGAGCTTTGTGTTTATCCTACAGCCCAAACCTGAATACTCTGCTTCACCAAATTGTGAGAAAACAAGCGCACATTTGCAATAGCTGCGACCAAATTTGCTACTATCACGCCATTAATGGATGAATCATGGCTGTTCTTTCTGGTATAGTTACTTGTGGACTTTTTATTCACGGAAAGCTTTGTGGACCGACCGACTGACAGAGTGGCCCATAGAGCTGTGGGTCGCTGCTAAAAAGAGAAAGAAAAAAAGAATTTTCTGTATTTGAAAATACATAATACATGTATTTAATTTATTTGAGGGGTATTTTGTATCAAAATAGATTTTGATGTATTTTTGCCCATCTCTGAGCACATATATGTATATTTTTACACACTCAGCACCGTGAAGATAGATATTGTTATTTTAAATTTCTTAATGTTAAACATTGCAGCATGAAGCACATTTTTTTTCTATTTTATGACTTTATATTTACATACTTATATTTTAATACTCTTATGGTGTGTCCCAAATTACATTCTTCCATTAGTACACTTCTATGTAGTATACTATATTACTTTGGCTAACTGTATATAACATAGGCTAATGCTATGTAACTTTAGTTGATGCTATGTAAATTTGGCTAACGCTATCTATGCTGTGTCTCAAATCACATACTTCCGTTAGCAGACTTCTATGTAGTATACTATGTGCACTATGTACTCATTGGCGTAGTGCGCGAATTTCGACAGGGTAGTGTTGTCTCAAACCAAACACAGCCGTTCTGCACTCACCTGAAATGACGACCGCAAATTAGCTAGTTAGCAAACTAGCATTAGCGTTATCGTTTGTGGTACCAAATCATTACAGACTGCTAAATTAACCCAATAAACATACTGCTGGCTTATACCCGACAACAGTATAGTGGTGCTTAGTGCAAAAAACACATGTATTTGTACAATGCAGCCACGCGACCATTGAGTGCGAGAAGTGTCCATAGTTCTACTCGAACTTCTTGACCGTTTTGAGTGCACCATCCGGGTACTCAGAGTGCACTGCATTTTTCCATACTTCTCAGTGTGAACGCACTTATGCACTCAAAATATTAAGTGTAAGTACAGAAGTATGCGATTTGAGACACAGCATTATTCTTACTTCTGACAGTTCTCTGTTCTTCAGGGTATTTCTGATTCTGATTCTGACTGAAAATTACATTAAATCAGCACCTGAAGTCAGTTTTTTCTCAGTTAGGTTGACTAATCTTTTGATAAGGTACACAAAAACGCAAAAAGATGCATAATCACTTTAAAGCGATGCAAAATAATCATAATAGTAATAAAAGAGTCAGAACCACCAGAGTCTCTGTGAGTCTTCCTCCTCTGTAGGACAAGTTGTGGGGCCTTTTGCATATCTGTGCCCAGGGCCCTTTATTTCATAATCCACCCATTGATGTGTGGTGTGAGAGTTTGTGTGTGTGAGCAGTTTCAGTTGCATGTGTCTCACAGCTGACAGAGAGTTGGCAGCTCTGCAGTTAGAAACGAGGACATTTCCGGGGACAGGCCTCCGAAAATGGGAACTGTCCCTTGAAAACGGGGACATCTGGCCTCCCTTTATATTCGTCTATACAAGAGTCAACGTCTTCAAACGTCAAAGATATTCAGAAAAGGTGATGTTCACATTATAGTGTCTCCTAAAAACCTCAGTATCATTCAGGCTGTACATAAATAAAACATAATGAGGGAATGAGCTCAAAATTAAAGACATAAATCTGTTCAGATAAACAATTAAAACCCTCTTAAATACATCAGTACATTAATTCATCCTTTAATTAGCCTCGACTTTATAACTTCATTAAATCGTTTAGATCCCACTGAAGTTAACTGTCGTCTTGATTTGTTTATTGAAAGGTTTTTACGCTTCAAAAACACTTGAATCCATTTTGAAATGAAGGTGTAATGTTTTACATTTAAAGGATCCATTACATCATCTCGCTAAGCTAGTTAGCTCGACTCACCTGGACTCATCTGTTCTGTTTCTTCCTTGTTGGTTCACGCTGGAAATTCACAAGTTGAAATTTGGAAGTTCACAAGTTAATAGCGACGCGATACAAACGCAATGTTTGAACATTTTTTGTTGTGTTCAGCAGACAAATGAAACCACACACACCTGAGTGATGTCACTGACCTGAGGCGGGGTTCAAACCCACATTTCTAGATAACTGGTGGCGTCCTTCACCACTGGACCATCGTCAGGGCAGATCGACATAAAGAACCAAAAGCCCCTTTTACACTGCCAGATTTTCAGCGAATGTTGGGCCGTTTTGCCGGCAAGCTGCGAGTGTTTAGACACACAGAGCCGGATTGGCGAGTTGATCTGAGGTGCCCAATTTTCCGCCTCATAGGGTAGACATATTGGTGGAACCTTTTTGGTTTAAAGAGACCAAGGCGGCCTTCCGCAACGGGAGGAGCTGTTGATGACTTGTGGGAGGAGCTGTTGATGACGCCGCACGTGCGAGCCACTGGCGGTGGATAGACAGGAAACAGCTGATAGCAGGAATTAGCAAGCAGCTAGTAGCAAGAGGGAAACACAAACCTGACAGACACTGTAAAGATGAGCAACTGGGGAGACAAGGAATTGCGCGCCCTCCTTGTCCTCGCAAACGAAGAGGCCATTAACCGTCAGATGACGGGGACGGTGAAGGACGGGCCGACTTATGAGAGAATCGCCGAAGGACTGACCAGTCGCGGCTTCCCTCCCACGTCACTGTTTACGTCACACGCTGAGCTACACGTTTTGTTACTTGCTCACGCCCCCCATTGCCCCGAAAAAGGCACATTCTGTATAAACAAAAGTAGGTAGGCGGCATTTTGCTGCACTCCCTGATTTTGTTTTTATACTGCCAATGCTGAAAAAAGACTGATTGGGCTTTCCTGCAAATTTGCACAACTCCTGTCTAAAAAGGGCTAAAGAGAGGAAGAAGAGACTTCACCTTCATCAAGTTACCCAGAGCTTCAGATCTTGTACAGATGAGTAAAAGTACACGCACAACAATGTGAACATGCTCCAGGTTTCTGTCAAAGATGTGCTGACTGAAGTAAACGCACAGAAGTTCTGTCCAGCTTCATGAAGTCAAAGTGTCAGCAGTAAAAGTGATGAAGTATTCTCAGTTTTATTCAGTAAAATATTTCCTGTGACTTGTGTCTGATTTTCTGTGACATTAATAGTTAATCGTGTATATTTTAATGATCTAAAAACTTATAACTCACACAGTGAAATAAAAGTAGTGCAGTACGTTCCTCTGAGACATTGGAGAACAGAAGTATAAAGTCGCAGTAAGTGAAAACATCCAGGTACGTCAGCGGTGTGATTAAAGTAGTAGAGTGAATGGATTAGTGTAAATGTGTTTGACGACAGAGACAGTAAGACGATTGGTAGACTGAGCCTCCAGGATTAATGGCTTCATTAGATGAATGAATGAATTCAGCAGCAGCTTTTACTGAACGTTGAGCTGCTCCCAAACTAACATCAGTCAGAGTGTGTTCATCCACATTCATGTAGCTACGTCCCCCTGCAGCAGCAGCAGCAGCAGCAGCAGCAGCCATGTGTTTTCTCTCTGAGCCCAGACTCTTAAAAACAAGCGTTCCTAAGGAAGGGCTGGTATCCAAGGCGGAGACAATAAAATCTCTGTAGGAGCAGCCTATAGGATTAGCCACATATATACAGGCCTATACGGGCACACACGCCTCATAAAACCGGCCGGGCCTCTCTGCTCCACGTCAGCCAAAAAGCTCCAGTGTGAACAGCTCGAGGTCGCCTCACCAGGTCCGCACAGGAAAATTAAAGCCTGATGCTCCCCGAGGAGACGGACGCAGAAACAGAAGATATGTACGTTTGAAAAAAGGAAATGAGGTCATATGGAGACAGAAACCAGTCAGAGCCGTCAGTCATCCAGAGTTTGAACAAAGAAAAGGTTCAACAATAAAGAGCTGCCAGTTTGTACGGAAGCCCTGAGGTAACATCTGCGGGTAGATAGATACAAAATACAAGCATTTAAATCTGTACGCTCCTCCCCCCACACAACAATAAGGAACGGTCCCTCAGAGATTCAAACAAAGAAAAGGTTCAACAACAAAGAAGTGTGAGTGTGTATGGAAGATCTTTACTGCCAACGTCCTGTTATGAATGAGTTGAACAGAAATACTCATTAAAAAGTCAAAATGATCAGAAAGTGATTCAAAAGTATGTTTTCTTTAAAAATCGGAGGTAAAATGAATACAACGTACAAACATTTAAATTTGTAAGCCCCTCCCCTGAGCCAGCATGAAAAACATACATCTATCCCACGTGCTTAAAAATGATTTGATGATTTATGTGTGCAATCCACTGCAGGAGATTTAAAATGCAGCCGATAGCAGTTAGCGGCTAACTCAAAGACGAAGAACAGGAGCTGTTAGCAGTTAGCAGCTGACTTAAAGAAGAAGAACAGGAACTGTCAGCAGTTAACGGCTACCTTGAAGAAGAAGGACTGTAGCTGTTAGCTGTTAGCAGCTGACTCAAAAAAGGGTAACAACAGCTGTTGACAGTTAGCGGCTAACTCAAAGAAGAAGAACAGCAGCTGTTAGCAGTTAGCGGCTAACTCAAAGAAGAAGAACGGCGGCTGTGGGCAGTTAGCGGCTAACTTAAAGAACAGGAACAACAGCTGTTGACAGTTAGCGGCTAACTCAAAGAAGAGGAACAACAGCTGTTGACAGTTGGCGGCTAACTCAAAGAAGAAGAACAGCAGCTGCTAGCAGTTAGCGGCTAACTTAAAGAACAGGAACAACAGCTATTGACAGTTAGCGGCTAACTCAAAGAAGAGGAACAACAGCTGTTGACAGTTAGCGGCTAACTCAGAGAAGAGGAATAACAGCTGTTGACAGTTAGCGGCTAACTTAAAGAAGAGGAACAGCAGCTCTTGACAGTTAGTGGCTAACTTAAAGAAGAGGAACAACAGCTGTTGACAGTTAGCGGCTAACTTAAAGAAGAGGAACAACAGCTGTTAGCTGTTAGCAGTTAGCGGCTAACTCAAACAGTGAGGTCCAGGAGCTCCTTACCCTCCGAGCAGAAGACGAGATCAGCCACCATATAACAGGGACGCATGTTATTGGCATGTGATGTCATTGTTATTGTTTATAAAGACTGCTGACACGTATGTTATATGTCACACTAGAGGCTGATGCTGTTGTGTTACATGTCACACCTCTTTAGATTCTGTGATGTCATCATGTATAGGTCACTAGCGGACAGAACTGGTTAGCATGCAGCGACATGATGCAGCCGTCGTTTGGAGCTGTGCTAAAATGCAAAGGCAGTGTACAGGAGAGATTTCGTAGCGGCTCTATAGCGCCACCTCTGTGTGAAGTGAATGCAGCTCATACAGGAAATAACCCGCTCAAAATTCATCCAGATCGTTGGTCTTACACTTCCTGCAGTTGTTGTGCTCAGTATTTGTTTGAATGGTCAGTTGTTGTGTTGTTGGTGTGTGTTTAATACAATGTGTCAGATGTATATGTGTCGCCACAGTGACAATGACTGGAGCATTTAAAGCTGTCAGAGCTGATGTAAATCACATGAAGGCAGCAGATTGTGCAGAGCGCCGCAGCTTCAGACTCAAGTGATGATTCAGGCCTTTTCAGCCTCTTTGAAGTCATTGATGCGTGTCAACTACAGAAATCAGAAGGAAATGATCTGAACCACTTCCTCTCTGCTCTCCGTCTGTCTGCATGTTCTCAAAACACACTGATGACATAACAGCGTTGCATTCACATGTTACATTCACACCACAGGCCTGCAGCGGAAACTTAAAAAAAAAAAAAGCCGCAGCAGGCAGGAGGCAGCTCGTGCAGCCAGTCAGCGGGCCGCTGCTGGAGCTGCAGCCGCCTCACGGCTCCACACAGGCGGCCGCAGAGGGAGCGGAGGCCCCGGGGAGAGGGGTGTGTTGCCGGGCCAGGTGCAGCTCCGCTCCTTCAGCTCCTCACAACAAAAAGACGGAGCTGATCGACCATGATGCTGCTGGCCCCGCCCCCCTGCCGCGACAGGCTCGGGCTCGTTACCGTTACCGTACCGCCCGCAGGAAAGGCGCAGGATTTTTTAGGGGGAGTGTCGCTGTGCTGCGGCATGCGCTCAGAGAGAGAGCCGGGGAGGGAGGCTTCCTCTGCGGACACAAAGCGGAGCGCCCCCCCCCCCCTCCTCCTCCTCCTGTTGCTGCTGACACGCTGTGATGTTGTCAATGATGTAATGCTGGATTAAAGGGCGGTGAGTAAGGAAAAGTAAACCACTGCAGGTACCTGGATACTGACCAGTGCAACCAGTTCACTGCTCTGGTTAATAACTGAGCCCAGTGTGAGGCTCAGCAGCTCAGACACAACTCCACTGTGACTTTACTGAGTTTGTACATTATGTGCTGCTCTCTGCCACATCTGAAAGATGAATACTGCAGGACTGTTACTGCGCTGCGTTTATCTTACAGCTTCAGTCACAGATCATTGATACTAAATATAATCAATAATAAATGATGCGTTTTCACAGATGAGAGCAGCAGGTCTCAAACTCTGAGGAGGGTATATCATCAGAAATGAAATATAATATGTGTTTGACAGAAGCAAAGAAAATGCAGAAAGTATTGGAGTCAATGGGCAAACGTGACACAACATGAGGTCGTATTTATTTTTAGACGTGTTTAATAGAAAACATTATCGATAATGAATGACGTCTGTCATTACAGTGTTCAGGTCAGATTTTCTGTGTTTTCTTTGAACAAGTATCAAATATTGTATTTATTCTATTGAATTTTTGTACAAGGACAATTGTCTGTTTTTATGTGGTACGTTATGGACCCGTCTGTGTCCTTAATAAAGTCATTATTATTATTATCAACATTGAAATTTCAGAAAGATCAGTTTCAATGTGAAACAACTCTGAAACGTTTAAATCATATGAAACAACATTGTGAAATAAACGTTGATTAATCTTTCGAAATCCAAACATAATTCAACAGTGAACAAACATTATAATTCCAGCTGGGTAAAGATGAAACTACCAAACTGTATGAAAAGTCATTAAAATGAGCTAAACATTAAAGTGACTAACACAATAATATCATTTATATCATTCTGTGTAATTAGTGCTTACTACTTACTTACTTTTGGTACTTTAAGTATGTTTCTGTGAAGGATGTTATTTTACTTTAAGTTTGTTTTTCATATTGTGTGGTATTGTACTGTAAAACAGTTTGTAACTCTGGTTTATAAATGTACGAGTCAGCACACTGTGTAAAATATAAATAAAAACAGAGCCAACATGGAAGGACCACTGACTCTGCTGATGTCTCTGTGTGGGCAGAAGTACTTACTTGTTTTAAGGCCCAGACACTCAAATCCAACATAAAAGAACTGCTCTGCGTCACATTACTTCACCTGAGTTTTCCCAAAAAGTTGCACCTGAACGCACCACAGAGACTCCAGCTGACGGCCCATCAGCTCGTCTGTTCTGCTCCTGCTGAGAGGAAATAAGTCTCCACAGCGGCAGACGGCAGTCGTCTGTATTCATGATTGAAAAAGGGAAACAGGAAGAGCGTCTTGATGCTAGTTAGCCAGTTAGCACATGAACAACACAATCAGAGCATATTTACCGTGCGCCAGTGAACAATAACACAAACCATCAGAAAACGTTTCTGCTGAAGAGAAAAATAATCTGACCTCATGGAACAAGTTGGTTTGGTCTCACTCAGAATCAGAATCAGAATCAGAAATACTTTATCGATCCCAGAAGGAAAATTATTTGCGTTACAGGTTACTCCCTCTGGACCAGGGGTAGGCAACCTGTGGCTCCGGAGCCACATGTGGCTCTTTAGCCCCTGTCCAGTGGCTCCTTGAGCCTTTGAGAAAAGAATTCTATGGAAATTCATTCTATGAATCCAAATGTTGCTGAACCTCGATAGCA
>NC_065523.1:39471878-39495544 GCF_006386435.1 Epinephelus moara
GGAAATACAGCGAGTGCTGGACGGAGCAGTGAGTGACAACAACCCCGCCCACATTTAAGAGGACTGTCTGAACAGACCGAGGGTCTAGGTACCATGTCTGAAGGCTTACTGCTGGTTCCAAAGGGACTGGACTGAAAGGGTTTGGTGGAGATGGGGCTGAAGTCTTGTTCGTCTCTGACTGTGGAGCAGCTTCAGTCTCAGATTAAAGTGTAAATGTTGACAGTAGAAGTTTGAAGCTGTGGGAGTCGACAGCGAGGAGGAGGAGGAGGAAGAGGAGGAACTGGGCATGGAGACAAAATCAATAACAAGTTTTCAGACTCAAGTTTCCCACATGATTCTGTTTTTAGCTCTGAGCTTCGACACGTTCACACCTGAGAGCTGTGCTCAGTGTTTCTATAAAGAACTCTGTTTACACACAAACTGCAGCTTCATCACAACCGTACGGTTTAAAATGGAGTTTAAACATCAGTTAGCAGTGATCACAGGGCGGAGCAGGCGCAGTAATGAAGGGACGTGTCTGTCTTTAACTTCAAAGTGTTGAGAGTCAAGCCGTCTGACATCATCAGGGAGGTTACTCCAGGTCTGTTCTGCTTCACAGGTTTTGTTCTGACCCTCAGGATGGTCAGTCGGCATCAGATGTATGTGAAGTTAATCTGTAGGAGGCAGAGCTGTCAGCATTGAGGCAGGGAGTGTAAATGATCTGCAGCTGAGTGAGTAAAGAAACTGTAAATCATCACCTTAACACACCTGCAGGCTCAGACTTACACTCAGCTCCTGAGATGAAGGAACATGTGATGTTAGTTTGGACATTTGAAGGGTTTTTACACTTTAAGCTCCAGTGTGTCAGAATCAGGAGGATTCAGTGCTCTATCAGTGAGGACTACAGATTACAGATTACAGATTACAGATTACAACCAGCTGAAACTTCTCCTGGTCAGAATTCCTTCAGTGTTGATTGTTGAGAAGCGTAATTATCTTGCGCGCTATATATGTCATCGTGCGCTATATACGCCAACTTGCGCACTATATGCATCATCACACATGCTATATATGTCATTGCACGTGCTATATACGTCAATGCGCGCTATATACGTCATCTAGCGCAGTATATATGTCATCGCGCGCTATATACGTCATTGCGTGCGCTATATGTCATTGTGCGCTATATATGTAATAGTGCGTGCTATATACGTCATCGGCACTATATACGTAATTGCGTGCGCTATATATGTCATTGCGCACTATATATGTCATAGTGCATGCTATATACATCATTGTGCGCTATATACATCATCTCGCACGCTATATACGTCATCGCGTACTATATACGTCATTGCGTGCTATATACGTCATTGTGCACTATATACATCATAGCGTGTGCTATATATGTCATCTCACGCACTATATATGTCATCACACGCACTATATACATCATCACGCGCTATATACATCATTGCGTGCGCTATATACGTCACTGTGCACTATATATGTCATCTCGCAAGCTAGATACGTCATTGCGTGCTATATACATAATTTGCGCGCTATATGCATCATCTCGCGCGCTATATATGTCATCACACGCACTATATACGTCATCGCACGCTATATACATCATCACGTGCTATATACATCATCTCGCACGCTATATATGTCATCACACGCACTATATACGTCATCGCACACTATATACATCATCACGCGCTATATACATCATTGTGCGCTATATATGTACATCGTCCCGTGCACTATATACGTCATCTCGCGTGCTATATACGTCATCTCGCGCACTATATACGTCATCCCGCGCGCTATATACGTCATCCCGCGCACTATATACGTCATACGTCACCATCAGGGGGTGGCAGTAGCTCAGTCCATAGGGACTTGGGTTGGGAACCGGAGGGTCGCCTGTCAAGTCCCCGTCCGGACCAAAAAAATATGGAGCGTGGACTGGTAGCTGGAGAGGTGCCAGTTCACCTCCTGGGCACTGCCGAGGTGCCCCTGAGCAAGGCACCGAACCCCCACACCGCTCAGAGCGCCTGTCATGGGCAGCCCACTCTGACATCTCTCCACTTAGTGCATGTATAGGTCCAGTTTGTGCATGTGTGTGTTCGGACCTGTGTGTAATTGACAAACAGAGTGAAAAATTGAATTTCCCCTCGGGGATTAATAAAGTATATAAAATTAAAAAAATTTTAAAAAGAAAAATCTTGCGCGCTATATATGTCATCTCGCGCGCTATATACGTCATCCCACATGCTATATACGTCATCTCACGCACTATACGTCATCCCGCGTGCTATATACGTCATCCCACATGCTATATACGTCATCTCACGCACTATACGTCATCCCGCGTGCTATATATGTCATCTCGCGCACTATACGTCATCCCGCGTGCTATATACGTCATTGCGCGCTATATGCATCATCTCGCACGCTATATATGTCATCACACGCACTATATACGTCATCGCACGCTATATACATCATCACGTGCTATATACATCATCTCTCATGCTATATACGTCATCCCGCGCGCTATATACGTCATCTCGCGCGCTATATACGTCATCCCGCGCGCTATATACGTCATCCCGCGCGCTATATACGTCATCTCGCGCGCTATATACGTCATCCCGTGCGATATATACGTCATCTGGCGCACTATACATCATCCCGCATGCTATATACGTCATTGCGCGCTATGTACATCATTGTGCGCTATGTACGTCATCGCGCTATATACGTCATCGCACGCTATATACGTTGTTTGGGTGACTGCAGTTGGTTCAGATCCAGGTCGGAACACCTTCTCACCACAAATCAACCGCACCAGAGATCCTTTGTAACCGGATTGAGACCACCTCTTCAAGAAGGTCTCAGTCCGGTTGTTTTGGTGTGTTCACACCTGCACAAATCAACCTGAGTTTGACTGAACCGAACCAAACAGGACACACACTGAGTATTCTAATGAGAGGAAGGCTAACAAGACACAGGTGACGTCATCAAAAGGGAGGGAGGGCTGACCTCTTTCCCTGGTGCCTTGTGGGTCTTAGGGTTTGTCAGGTGATGTTTGCGGCAGGTTTCCTGAGGGTGTGTCCAGTCCAGCTCCACTGGCTCACTAACTGTTGGAGGCAGCTAATGGCTAACCTGGTGTGCGGTGAGGCACAGCTGATCGCTGGATGTATATCAGAGGCTCTGTGTCCTGATGCTGTGGATGTTTCTCAGAGTCAAGGAAGGATCCTTAAATGGCCGAATTTGAAGGACGCTACGTCATCGACCCACTGAAGGACTGTTCCAGTGTCAAGGATCCTTCCGAGTTTCACGAAGGATTGAGTCCTTCTTTCAGAGAAATTCCAAGGATGCATGTGTGGATCCTCCGCAGGTATAAAATCCCCACAATGCTTTGCACATTACACCATTTGCTGGAAGTGAGGGTGGGGCCTCTTCAATGAAACCTGCGCCGCAGAGCTCGGCAGGATTTAGACAAATATGTCATTTATTTGGATTCATGTCTCCACCAGTTTTTATCTCCTCATTTACACTTTCCAGTGAGTCCACTGCCACATGACGAGATTTTTTGAAATAACATGATTTAGATAAAAGTTTTAAATGAATCATTCACAGCAGAGATGGAGCGCTAAGTTTTCTCCCTGTCATAAAGAGAGTGTTAAACTGATCACAGTAACTGAAACCTCCTCAGTCCGCTGAGGGTTAATGATGATCCCATGAGGACACTTGTTAGTCTGATCCAATGTGTGTTCACTGAATGAGAGGAAGGACTCTTGCTTTGCCTGCTTGGGAGAACCATCGTACCAAGGAAGGATCCTTGACTCTGAGAGACAGTCTGTAACATTCTGGACTTTGTTGTGATATTTCGTGTTATATTTTGAAGTACTAAGCTCTTGTGTCGTTGCAGTTTCCTGTGTTTTCCCGCCTTTCACCAACCACACCTGGCTCCTCTCACCTGCCCTGATGACCATCTGTTGTCCCTGTGTATATAAATCCACCAGCTCCACATTGTCTTTGTTCCTTTGTGTCACAGCTTTCTAATACTCTGTGTCTGACTCCCTGGATTTTTTTTTTTTTTTTAACTTTGCCTGTTTTGGATTTAAGGATTTTTTTGCTCACTTCCTGTCTGTTTTCCTGTTTTGTAGCTTCTTTAAATGCCGTGTTTGTGATTTACCTTTTGGGACTGAAGACCATGCTCTTTTTTTTAACCCTTCTCCGCCTCCTGTGTGTTGCCTGTGGATATTCTCATTTATCCAGGTCATAGTTATCTCAAGAAAATTGAATCGAATGCAACTGGACTTAGTTTTGTCTTAGAAGACGTTTCACCTCTTATCCAAGAGGCTTCATCAGTTCATGCTTGTCTGACTAGGCTGGAACTAGTCTGACAAACTGGTGTGGAAACAACCCAGGTATTTAACCTCTGAGGAGGTCTTCACAAGGCCAATGATGTCACTGGTTCATTAGTGCTCCAATGGTGTGTCAACGACGGTCATTTAAACTCCTGCTGCAACAGTGGTCGTTTTTATAAATATATGAACTTAGTAGTTTGATTTTTAGTGTTTTTTTTAAATGTGGAGATGGATTTCAAGACTTTCAAGCTCTCTTCGAACTCGTTCCAGAGCAGCGGACGCCTGCAAGCAATGGACAAGCCTGTACTTTTAAGTCTTCTCTTCTTCCCAGTGATGAGATGTTTTTTCCTGGTGTCATAAGCATGACCAGGGCTGCAGACTGGGACAAGCTCAGACAACCTTAAATTTGTTTTATGGATTATCTGGAACATCATACATGCATTTTGATACAGATTTATCTCTGTGAGCCGGAGGAGACCAAAGCAATGGAAGAGAGGGCTTGTGGGGGCATTATATTATATTATATCTTTTTGTGAAGACTTTCTAATTTTTTTTAAATAACTGGGGAAGGTATTGTTCCATATGACATTACAGTAGTTGATATATGGTTCAAACAGAGTTTTGTACAGAGAAAGAAGTGCTGATAAAGGAAGGTGATACCTTATTTAGAAAAAAAGACCAATGTATTTAGATAATTTGGAAATTAAATGTTCTCTATGCAGTTTAAAATTTAAGGACTCATCTATGAGGACCCCAAGGAACTTTGTTGAGGCTACTCGAGTTAACTCCTTATCATTTATTTTGAGTCATATGTGATCCATATCAGATGGCTTTTTATTGGATGTAAACACAATGAAATTAGTCTTGCTGATGTTGAGAGATAACTTACTACATTTGAACCAAATATCTATTTTCTGTAATTCAAATGTATTTGTATGTGATAAAAATAAATTGGTATCATCAGCAAAAATTACTTTGTGTAGGATTTGAGAAGAATTTACGAAATCATTAATATAAATGATGAAGAGTAATGGCCCTAAAATTGAGCCCTGGGGGACCCCATATTTCAAACCCATATTTTGCGATTTTTGGTTATTTATATTTACAAATTGTTGCCTACTAGAAAGTAGGAATCGTTAGAGTCACATGTCAGACAAGCATGAACTGATGAAGCCTCTTGGATAAGAGGTGAAACATCTTCTAAGACAAAACTAAGTCCAGTTGCATTCGATTCAATTGCCTTGAGACTCCTGTGTGTCCTCTGTGTTTGAGTTTTCACCACAGTCGTTGCAGCAGCATCATGAACCAAGCTGGTAACACTCTGTATTATTTATCATATTGTCACAGCGTCACACCTTCTGTTGTTTACTCTCCACAATAAATGACCGACTTAAATGACTCAGAGCATTTTGTTAGGAAGCAACTCAACATAACATCTCACACAAGGCACAAACACATATTTTCAGAACTTTACTCAAAAAAGACAATAAAAATTCACAGAGAATTTAAAAGATGAACTTCAGAGGGAATAAAAGATTTTGATTAGTGGTTAGTTTTACAAGCAGGTAAATCGTGACGACACCCTGACGGCAACAGAGAAAATTCACCTGCAGGAACACGTCCAGAACAAACTATAACTAAATACACTACTAAACGTCTGTCAGCTCACCTGGACTCACCTGGACTCACCTGGACTCACCTGCTCTCTGTGTCCTCGTTGGTCAACGCTGGATTTTCCCAAGTTGAAATTTGAAAAGTAAAAAATTGACATGAAACAAACATGACGTGAAATATTTTGTCTTTGCTGTTTTGAGCAGATTAAACAAACCACACACACATTGTTCACACACACCTGAGTGACGCACCTCAGATGGGGTTCAAACCCACGTCTGTACATCAGCGGTCAGAGTTGGTCACCACTGGACCATCTTCAGGGCCGATCGACTGTTTGTTCCTGGTCTGTGCCGACTGTATTCAGGGAGCGTCGACATGTCTGACTGTCACTCAACACAACACGTGACAGCAGGAAGAGGCTAACAGTGAGCGCACAGACGAGGTCACAGGTTCGATTCTCAGAGTCTGATCTGGATCAAAGTGTCCTCAGTGGATTCATGAAGGAAGCGATGAAGAGTGAAGACAGATGAGCAGAGTTTACGGACTTTGAGGAGAGGAAGAGGAGATTTACATGAATGAATAAAGACGAGGTCTGAAACAGATTTAGAAAATAAAAACCTGCTGTGTGTCACTTTGCTCTGTGACATCACATCAGATGTGTTCACTCTGAGGCTGCAGCGTCACGTGTGTCTCTGCAGACTAACCTTATCAATACAGGTTCATCACTTAATCAGCAGATCAGTCGATCGGCCTGAGAGAGACTCAAAATCTGATCAGAGACCAGCTGAAGGTCGACTGACGTCTGGAGATAAACAGAGACAGGAAGTAGGAACGTAGCGCCGACCAGAGGAGGAGGAAGTGTCCAGATACTTTACTGCAGCAACAGTCCTGACACCACAGAGTAAAGATACTCGAGTACAAGTTAAAGTCCTGCGTTCAGTTACTCAAACAAAAGTACTAACACTACGTGTGTGTGTGTGTGTGTGTGTGTGTGTGTGTGTAGTTTAATACAACAGTATTATCACTGAGGCATCATTTAATCTCATAACGTTGCTGCGGAGACAAACAGGGTCATCACTGCCATGATGACCTACAGGAGTGTGTGTGTTAGTGTGTGTGTGTGTGTGTGTGTGTGTTAAGACAGGAAGAGAAAACCCTTTTAAAAACATAAAATCCTGTGATATCAAAAACCACTCGGACACTCAGATGCACCAAACACACACACACACACACACACACACACACTCCTGCTGCCCTTCACCCTCGACTGAAGGTGAGTCTTCATCAGCTGCAGTTTCTGAGTTGACCTGCAGGGGGAGGAAGAGACAACAGAGAGACTGATGAAGATCAGAGGAAGAGGAACTGTTGATAAAAACAGACACAGAGGAATAGGAGGAAGAGGAGGAGGAAGGAAAGAGGAGGAGGAAGAAGGAAGAGGAGGAAGAGGAAGGAAAGAGGAGGAGGAAGAAGGCAGAGGAGGAAGAGGAAGGAAGAGGAGGAAGAGGAAGGAAAGAGGAGGAGGAAGGAAAGAGGAGAAGGAAGAAGGAAGAGGAGGAAGAGGAAGGAAAGAGGAGGAAGAGGGATAAGATGGGAAGAAAAAGTGAACGAAAGAAGAAGAAAGTAAAATAATTTATCACTTTAAATAATGTCTTATTCATATTTAATAAGTTGTGTTTGTCTGAATTTATTAGTTTTATTATTATTATATCTTTATATTTATTTATATTTGATGTAAATAGTTTTATTTTGTATTTAATATTAAAAACTATTTTGTCTGTTTTCAACTATTAAACTGTTTTTCTTTCATTGTGACATTTTAAAAATTATTTATTATGTTTGTAATTTTTGTAATTAAGTTGTTTTCCTCCATATTTGAGATTTTCTGTCACATGTTGATTAAATCTACACATTTTTATCTGAATGATTAGTTTGCATTTTTTCCTTAAGTTATAAAACATAATTATATTATAATATTCTAATCTTTATCTCTGTGTGTGATTTTGTTTTTCAGTTGTTTACAATGATAGAGGAGGAAGAGGAGGAAGAGGAGGAAGAAGAAAGAGGAAATAAACCCAGATGAGATTTATTGTTGTTTTGAGGTGAAACAGTTTCTGTAGTGAAGTGTTTTGTCTAGACACATTATGTTGTGTGCAGTCAGTACTGTGTGTGTGTGTGTGTGTGTGTGCTGACAGGATGCTGAGGAGTCACTACAGTTACTGCAGTGGCAGCAGGATGGCAGCCACAGAGGGACAAAACACACCCAGCAGCTGATTTGACTTCATCTGATGTCACTGTCACATTAAAGCAGGGGTAGCCAGTTTTATCTGGCTTCAAAAATCCCATAATAACCTCCCAGTGTGTTGTTATTAAAGAGGTCCGAGAGAAAACCCGACTTCTTGTTTTCAGGAGACTTTGTCCAATCACAGGTCATCTTAGAAAGACAGAGCATTCCTATTGGCTGGTGTACAGATGAACATGCATGAATCTTAATGGGAGCAACAGTTTTTGAAACTGGTCAGTAATCGAGAGAGAGAGAGAGAGAGAGAGAGAGAGAGAGAGAGAGAGAGAGAGAGAGAGAGAGAACGCTGCAGCTGACTGTCACACTGGGCACCTGTTGTCCTTGGTACGTGTCATCTCACCACACCTACCTGCCAGCCTATCACCTGTCTACTCATTTCCCACTCCTGCTGGTCCTCCACGCCCACCTCATCGGGCTAACGCTACTCACCTGTGGATCATTACCCCGTCACTGTAAAGACACCCACTTCACACTCACTTCTAACCAGATTGTTCTTCGCCTCATACACGACTTTCCAGCATTTGTTTCCAGACTGCTTCCTTGGTATTGACCATGTTAGATTGTTTAACCACTGGTAAAATAGTTTTGAGCCTCTGGGGACCTGTAGTTCTTCAGGCTGTAAACATTATAACACATCTTCACAGCACAGGCTAATGGTGCTGAGTCACATTAGCGCTGCTAACGTGCACAGAACTCTCTGACATCACAGCATTAATGGCTGTAGAGTACTGATGTTATGGTTAGTTTAATAATTGTATCTGCAGTACATGGAATATTGTCTCTTATCATTTACAGGTTCAAATCACGTGTCAGTATCAGCAATGTGTTTCTGAGATGGAGAGAAAATGTTGCTAATAGTTTAGCCTTCTGCTAACAGGAGCTAAAGGCTCACAGCTGCAGCTTCACATTTATGTAGCTAACGTTAGCTAGAGCCTTGATTCACAGTGTGCCCTCGGCCTCACTCCCCGCTGAGACAGACCACCTCACTGGGAGCAGAGCGGCTCTGGAGACAAAGCAACAGAAAGTTTGCTGATCTGAAAATGAGCTGCTACAACGCCGAAAGAAGGTTTGTCTCCAGAGCCGCTGTCCGCTCTCCTCCTAAAGAAACGGTCCATGGTGGCGGGCAGCGAGGCGGAGGGAGTGCGGGGTGGCTAGCAGCTAATTCTTGTCTCATGTTATAAACAGAGATGAAATACATTTTTGGACACACTGGGTTACTGAATGAAGTGCAGGTGTTCTTTTACTTTTACTGGTTTATCTTTAATTTAATATTATTAAATTAAATTATTTTTATTTTATTTTACATTGAATCTCTTCAGTGATGACGTCGTCTGTAAAATGATGAGAAAATCAATAAATCTCAGAATTAAACAATAAATGTGATGAAGAGCCTGAACTCTGAAGTCCAAGTCATTTCCATGAAGATGGTCTCATAGCTTCAGAGAACTGATGATGAAGATGATGAAGACGATGGAGAGTGACTCACCGCGCTGACTGACGAAGTTATGCTGAGTCCAGATCAGTAAAGACTGCGAGAAGCTGCAGAGTGTGATCACACCTCAAACACACACACACACACACACACACACACACACACACACACACACACACACACACACACACACACACAGTGCTCCTCTCTAACAGGAAGTGACAACACCTGGACTGACAGGTAACTTTTATTTTTTTTATTTTTTATTTAACCTTTATTTAACCAGGTAAAACCAATTGAGATCAAATCTCTTTTACAATGGTGACCTGGCCAAGAGGCGGAAGCGTTACACGTCGAAGAGCAATAAATGAAAACAAACACACATACAGAACACAGTCACAGGAGAAGAGATAAAGAGGAAAAAGACTACCATCAACATGCAGGAAAAGCAGGAATGATCACATAAATAGACAAGAACAATAAAAGACAGCAGCAGACGATCAAAGCAAACTAAACACCATGGCAGGAGCAAACAGTGGTCAAAAGCTCAGCAGTATTGTGCTTAAAGCTCTCCAAAGAGACTAGAGAGGCCAACTTGAGTCGCATTTGGAGGTCATTCCATGACCAAGGGCCAAAATAGGACAGACTCCTACGACCAGCCTCAGTCCGTACTGAGGGCACGATGCAACGCAACCAGGTGCTGGATCTGAGGCTGTGGGAGTCTTGAGCCAGGACAAATTTCGTTTTAATGTACGCAGGCAAAGTGCCCAACAAGGCCTTATAAATCAAAATATACCAGTGCTGAATCCTGCGCATAGTGAGTGAGGACCAGCCCACTAGAGTGTACAATGCATAATGGTGAATCCTAAAAGCAGAATTTGAAATGAATCTCAACGCAGCATGATACAGCGGGTCAAGTTTTGCCAAGACAGTTGGGCAAGCAAATCTGTACACTGTGTCACCATAGTCAAGCTGAGATAAAAATAAGCTCGCTACCAGCCGCTTGCGTGAGGGCAAAGAAAAACAGGATTTTAACCTATAAAGAAAACCAACAGTAAACTTAAGTTTCTTTGACAACAAATCAATGTGCTGCTTAAAGTTAAAATTCACGTCCAGCCAGATACCAAGATACTTGTACGTATCAACATACTCAATATTGGTACCATCAAGAGTTAAAATACACCTAGGAGGCTTGGAGAGTACAGTCTTATTTGGTACGAACAGCATAGCCTTTGTCTTGCTCCCATTCAAAAGCAATTTAAAGTCGATAAGCACATGCTGCAGTACAAGAAAATCAGACTGTAGATTAGAGATTGCAGCACCAAGGGTAGGAGCACAAGAATACAGGATCGTATCGTCCGCATACATGTGAAAAGATGAGTGCACTGATTGGGCACATAAGTTATTCACATATAACAAAAAAAGTAGCGGTCCCAAAATGGAACCTTGCGGTACCCCTTTATCCAAGGTGACTGGGTCAGAAACAGTGTCACCTAGCCTGACAAGTTGAGATCGATCAGAAAGGTAGCTCAGAAACCAGTTAATCACACTGGGGCTAAAACCAACATTCGACAAGGACTTCAGCAAGATATAATGGTCTACTGTGTCGAATGCCTTCGACAGGTCAATAAATAAGGCAACACAGAACCATTTCTTCTCAAGTGCAGACTTAATATCATCAACAACTTTCAAACAGGCAGTCACGGTGCTGTGCTTCGATCTGAAACCAGATTGCATGGGGTTAAGAATATTATGCTGTTCAATAAATGACTTCAATTGGTCAGCAACTAGCGATTCTAGGATTTTAGCTAGAGTACACAGATTTGAAATGGGACGATAATTGTTTAAGTCCGCTGGGTCACCTGCTTTCAATAAAGGAGAGACAAAGGCTTGTTTCCAAATATCAGGTACTGCCTGTGTACAAATCGAAAGATTTAAAATATCAGTGACTGGTTGAGCTAAAACCGGGGCTGCAAGTTTTAAAAAATAAGGGTCAAGACCATCCGGCCCTGCAGCCTTTTTCGAGCCAAGAGACAGTAAGGCCTGCAATACTTCGGATACCAAAAACGGCCTGAAGTCAAAAGTAGGTAAGATATTAGCTGGATTAGGGAACACAGCACTGTGACTCAAGTTAAAATTGGGATATCGTTCATCAAAAATATGGCTAGCTTTTTTGAAATGTAAATTAAAAGCATTAGACATGTCCTTATTGTCAGAAACAAAGGAATCGCTGACCCTCAGTTTTAGAGGAGGGCCAGCAACCCTCTTGTTCTGCAAAGCTTTGACCATTTTCCAAAACTTAGAATGATTGTTAAAAGAATCAGAGGTCAAAGTCAAGTAATAATCAGTTTTGGATTTTCTAATAAGTGCTGTACATTGATTTCTGAGGATGCGAAAGAGGAGCCAATCATTAGGAGAGTCCGTCTTTCTGGCAAGAGCCCACTGCCTGTTACGGGCAAGTATAGCATCTGCTAGCTACCTTGAAAACCAAGGGTTTGTCCTGTTTTTTATCCTAATTTTCCTTAACGGGGCGTGCTCAATAAGGTCAATAAGTTAGATCAAAGTAAGATTATAATTATTATCATTATTATTATTATTACATCTTCCTCTAATTCAACTCTTAAATCCTACTTAAATGTGTCTTCTAATGAAATAAACCCTGTTATAATGAAACCACTGCAGCTGAACTCAGAGTGTGTGAGGACAGGTACGAGGGAACACACCTGGTGTTTCACTCAGGCACATGTAAAGACGCCCCGCCTGCAGCTCGGGTCCTTTTGTCAACACCAGGAAGTGCTGCAGAGGTGAGAGCACACCATCATGTTCATATCATGTTAAAAACTACAGATGATGTTGATGAAGTACAAAAATCTGTCAGTTAAATATTGTGATTGTTGTTTTGTGGAGAGAAAAATGAAAAAGTTTCATCAGACGTGTCAGATTAAAAGTTCAGAGGTTAAATCAAACGTCAGAGTCTGATTCATTCATCAGCTGATCAGAGATTAATTTAAAAATTTAAAAAGTCAAACAGTAAAAATCAAGTTAAGAGTTTATTTTAAAAAATCATCTTCATTTTAAAATGTTGCTTGATGTGAATGTACTTGAAGAAAAAATATCTGAAATATAAAAGTGTTCAGAGATGGACTGTAAAAACACATTTACTCAAATACTGTACTTAAGTATAATTTAAAGGTATTTAACTTAACTCTGTCTGAATACTGAAGTTGAGCTTCAGTTACTTCATAGATTCAGATTATTGATGCAAAATATAATCAATAATAAATGATGGTGTGTGATTATAGATGCTTAAACTCTTTCATGTTAAGGACCCTTAAAGTTTCAGTGTGAAGGCTTTAAGGGGAAATATTATCAGAGATGGAATATAATATAATATAATATAATATAATATAATATAATATAATATAATATAATATAATATAATGTAAGGTAAGGTAACGTCAGGTAGCGTCATACTATCATCATTATATTTGATGGAAGCAAAGAAAATGCAGAAATTCTGTACCGGAAACTTTCATGACGACAAAAGTTTCTGAGTCGATGTGCAAACGTGACACAACATGAGGTCGTGTTTATTTTTATTTGTGTGATAATTTCAGACCAAAAATAACAGACTCCGTGTCCAGAGGCCTCTGACGTCACCACAACGTGAAATTCTCATGTCCTTAGACATTTAGAATCTCGTCAACTTCATTTTAATTCCAACCAAAATTTAACGTGCGTCCCATGTGAGAGTCCAACGTCTGTCTGACACCAATTTTGACGGAAGAGACCTCTGAGGATAATTCAGCTCCTCAACAATCAACACTGAATAAAAAAGGAGGCGGAACTGCTACTCATCATTTGAGTATCATGCCTTTGTTTTTGGCAGCCCTCCTATTCTTTGTATCACAGTTTACAGACCACCCCACCATTCCACCTCTTTAATCACTGATTTTTCAGAACTATTAACAATCATACACACCACCTATAACAGAATTTTAATAACTGGTGATTTTAATTTACATGTTGATAATACCTCGGATCCAATGTCCAGAGAATTTTTAAACCTTTTAACCTGCATGGATTTTAAACAGCACGTCACACAGCCAACTCACAACAGAGGACACACCCTGGACCTGGTCATAACCTATGGCCTGTCCACTGGTGTGTCCTCTGTTGTTGACCTGGCTGTGTCTGACCACTACTGTGTGTATTTTAACATCACCAGTTTTAGCCATCAGGAGGCCCCGGTGAGAACGGTGAGGAAACGCTACCTAACTTCTGAAGTGGCTGCAAATTTTATCCAGATTTTACAGAGCACTCCTGCTGAAATTTTAGCTGCACCCTGTGATTTTATTGTGGACAATTTTAACAGTAAATTAAAGTCAACACTTGACTCAGTGGCTCCACTTTTAACCAAAACAATAAAAACAAAACCTACACCCCCGTGGAGAAATGATAACATCAAAAGACTGAAAAGAAAATGCAGGAGTGCAGAGAGGAGGTGGAGAAAAACCAAACTGAATTATGAAATATTACGCAAACAACTCAAAACCTACAATAATACAGTCAAACAGGCAAGAATTTCCCACTTTTCAAAACTCATTTCCGATCATAAAAACAACCCCAAATTTCTTTTCTCCACCTTCGATCTTTTAACCAGCACCAATTTTAATAAACCATCCAACATATCAACAGATGCCGTCTGCGAGGACTTTGCAGACCACTTCAGAAGTAAAACTGATGATATCAGGTCCAGTCTTTTATCCCAACAGAATGTAATTTTTAACACACCTGGATCATTGCTTTTACCTGAGGAAACACTAGAGAGTTTTGTCCTGGTTGATGCAAGGACACTTGGTCGAGTTTTCTCCCAGGTAAACCCAACAACCTGCCTTTTAGATCCGATTCCCACATCACTTTTAAAGACATTTTATGGATTCTTTGAGGAACAGATTTTAAATATAGTGGATTACTCTCTTCAGACGGGTGTCTTCCTCACTGCCTTCAAAACGGCGGTGGTGAAGCCCCGTCTGAAGAAGAGCAATTTAGATCCCAACATTTTTAATAATTACCGACCTGTATCCAACTTACCGTAAATGATTTTTTAAAAAGAAACAGTATTTTAGAGAAATATTAATCTGGTTTTAGGATGAACCACAGTACAGAGACAGCCCTTTAAAGATTTTAAATGATATCAGGTTGAATGTTGATTCACAAAAACTCACAGTCTTGGTACTACTGGATCTAAGCGCCGCCTTTGATACAGTAGTTCACCACATTTTATTAAACAGACTCAGAAACCTGGTGGGCCTCTCTGGTACTGTTTTTAACTGGTTCAGCTCTTATCTCACAGATCGATGTTTCTTTGTAAGTATGGATACATGTTCCTCCAGAATGCATGAAATTAGGTGTGGGGTGCCCCAAGGGTCAATTTTAGGTCCAATTGTTTTTAATCTATACATGCTTCCCCTTGGGGACGTCATCAGGAGGCATGGCATATGCTTCCCCTTGGGGACGTCATCAGGAGGCATGGCATCAGCTTCCACAGTTACGCAGATGACACAGCTGTACATCGCCGTGTCTCCTGATGACACAGGGCCAATTGATACCCTTTTTAACTGCATTTTAGATATCAAGTCATGGATGGCAGCGAATTTCCTGCAGCTCAACCAGGACAAAACAGAAGTTTTAATTATTGGTCCTGAAGGCAAGAGAGAGAAACTTTTACCAAAACTACAAGATTTTAAACCTTCACAATGTGTAAAGAACCTGGGCGTCATTTTTGACTCTGAGCTTAGTTTTATTCCACACATCAAAAACATAACAAAGACAGGTTTTTATCATCTTAAGAATATATCCAGAGTCCGCCCGTTTCTCTCTCAGGCTAACACGGAGGTGCTGATGCATGCTTTTATCTCTTGTCATTTAGATTACTGTAATGCCCTGCTGTCTGGTCTTCCCAAAAAGACCATCTCTAACCTGCAGCTACTCCAAAACTCAGCTGCACGAGTGCTAACGAGGACCAGAGGGCGGGAGCACATTTCACCAGTTTTACAATCGCTGCATTGACTCCCCGTGTGTTTCAGGATCGATTTTAAGGTTATTTTATTAGTTTTTAAATGTCTTAATGGTCTTGGGCCATCTTATTTATCTGACCTGCTTTTTTCATATCAACCCTCGCGGATCCTGAGGTCCTCCGGCACCGGCCTTTTAATCATTCCAAGAGTTAGAACTAAAACCCACGGGGAGGCTGCATTCAGCCATTATGGCCCTCACTTATGGAACAGCCTGCCAGAGAGCATCAGGACTGCAGAGACTGTTGATGTTTTTAAAAGGAGGCTCAAGACTCATCTCTTTAATTTAGCTTTTAACTGATTTGTTTTACTCTTTTAATTCTTCTATTATATGTTCTTTTTACTTTCTAATGCTTTTAAATGATTTATTTTTAAATCTTTATGCATTTTAGTTTCTAAATCTTCATTTATTTATTTATTTATTATTATTATTAATATTATTTTAATCTTTAACTCTTTAATTTTTCCTAATCTCCACACCATGTGTGGAGTCCACTCCGGTCTGTCTGGGTCGGGGTGGTCTCTGTGGCGGCGCTCCCTGTGGCCGTGGGCGGTAGCACCTCTCAGTGTGGATGGCTCCCCATAGGTGGTTCTTTCCTCACCTGGTTCCTCAGTGCCCAGCCATGTTATTGACTATATTGACTGTGTGTGTGTGTGTGTGTGTGTGTTTATATGTGGGAGTGGTTTTCAATATGTATGTACTATTTTTGTTTGTTTTTATTCTGTGAAGCACTTTGTGCTGCATTTTTAATGTATGAAAAGTGCTGTACAAATAAAGTTTGATTGATTGATTGATTGATTGAAGGAATTCTAACCAGGAGAAGTGTCAGATGGTTGTAATCTCTAATCTGTAATCCTCACTGACAGACGACACACTGGAGCTTTAAATTGGCGCCCGTCAGGTCTCAGAGCCTCACTAGATGAGATTCTGCATGTGAAGAGGTGTTGGTCGTTAGAAATGATGAAGACCAGAATTCTGTTTGTCAGTTACAGTTGGAGGAAGTGAAACCTTCGATCAGATCAGTCACTCCGATGACTCACGCTGCGCCTCGTTCACACACGTGTGGAGAAATGTTCTGACTTTATACATGAAGTAAGTGCACACACAAAGTTACTGTCAGAGTCATGACACATGCAGTTTTGTTCTCACTGCAAGTGACTCAGAATAACTGTGCCCGCTGTCTGTCATCAGCAAACTGCCACGCCCCCTTTTTACTATATAAGGAAACAGCTTTGTCTGTAGGTGGAGGAAGTGATGTCAGAGTTCAGCTCCACCATCACCTGTGGTTGCCTCAGGGTTAATTAATGGTCGTTACAAACATTTGATTTGTGGGTAAAATCTCAGTGAGCTGCTGCGGTGCTCAGGATTCAAGTTAAAGACTCATCTAGTGTTTTTAAGTTGTCAGAAATGAACGCTCAATAATTGATAAACTACATTTGTTTCCTTCTCACTCGTCCTCATGTCTTTGTCCTGATGTAGATTATATTGTAACTGAATATTTCAGCTGTGACAATAACTGATGAGGCTGACACGGCGTGAGTTTCATATTTAGTATATTTAAGGTTTTAAATATGGTCGTCTATTAAAGCTGTTTTAATATGTGGTGAATTTAGTTAAAAGGTGTGTGCTTAAATTCTCTGATGCCCAGAACGCACTCCTTCATGAGCAGCTCTAGATGGCGACCTCACTGTCCTGCTGCGGCTCACACACATACAGTATTCACACACGTACAGTGTTCACACACGTACAGTGTTCACACAGATCACACACGTACAGTGTTCACACACGTACAGTGTTCACACAGACAGTGTTCACACACGTACAGTGTTCACACACGTACAGTGTTCACACACATACAGTGTTCACACAGTGTTCACACACGTACAGTGTTCACACAGACAGTGTTCACACATGTACAGTGTTCACACAGACAGTGTTCACACACGTACAGTGTTCACACAGACAGTGTTCACACACGTAGTGTTCACACAGACAGTGTTCACACAGACAGTGTTCACAAAGACAGTGTTCACACATGTACAGTGTTCACACGTACAGTGTTCACACACGTACAGTGTTCACACACACAGACAGTGTTCACACACGTACAGTGTTCACACAGACAGTGTTCACACAGACAGTGTTCACACACGTACAGTGTTCACACAGACAGTGTTCACACACGTACAGTGTTCACACAGACAGTGTTCACACACGTAGTGTTCACACACGTACAGTGTTCACACAGACAGTGTTCAAACAGTGTTCACACACGTACAGTGTTCACACAGACAGTGTTCACACAGTGTTCACACATGTAGTGTTCACACAGTGTTCACACAGAGAGTGTTCACACACGTACAGTGTTCACACACGTACAGTGTTCACACAGACAGTGTTCACACAGAGAGTGTTCACACATGTAGTGTTCACACACGTACAGTGTTCACACAGACAGTGTTCACACACGTACAGTGTTCACACAGACAGTGTTGCTGCCTGTGTATTTCTATATTTAAAAGTCAGTACACCACAGATTTATAGAGACGTGCAGTCACTGTATCGTCAACAAAGTGGTTCTTGTGTTAACAAATGAAGGGAATCTGTTCCCAGAAACATTGTCAGAGGGCTTTTATTTTGAAACAAAAACAGGAAGTGCTGAGTTAAAAAGAAATATTTATATTTTTTCTGTGTCTCTGACAGATAGAAACACTGAGACTGTAGTGAAAGATGGTGTAATGTCCATGTGATCATCAAAAGACAGATTTTACTGACAGTTTTTACTAAAAACTGAGTGTCACATAGAAAAACCAGGCGAGCCTCCTGTTCACCAGATGTTCCTCAGCTGAGCGGCACTGCTCACACAGGCAGGGTGGCCTCAGCATGAGACTGCGTTTACACTACATGAAAATGCAGAGGTGAAATATTTTGATCGAGATGGACAGAAGACTCTGGAGACATGATGGAGACATGACAGAGACATGACGGAGACAGAAGATAAGTGTTGCTGAACCTTCACATGAGGAAGTCAGAGGATCATGTGTTCTCATGGAGACATTTGCTCCCTGATAATAATTCAGACCGTCCACCATCCTGTTAAACCTACAAGGACGGACGGAGCAGAGCAGCTGAATTATTGATGAAACAAGATCTCTGATTTCCTCCAAGATCAGTTCAGAGACAGTCAGGACAAAACACACACAGAGTCTGATGAAGATGTTTCTACGTCTCGAGCAAAAAGGTTTGGATAAAGGTCTGAGGAACAGGTGAAAACAACAAGGTAGTAAGGATGAAGAGGAGGAGGAGATGGGGGGGATTTCCAGGAGTGTTTCCCCCGGGCGTTCAGCCAACCCTCGTCAGCCTCCAGAGTTCATCTCCACCATTAAAACTCCATTTTAAAATCTCAAGGCTCAGTTTAACAGCAGCTGGCCTCGTACATCACTGCTGACACACACACACACACACACATACACAAAACCTTGTATCTCCACTGGAAGTCAGGACTGTGTTTTTCAGATTAAGAGCTGTTTTGGATCAGACAGGAAGTCATTGTCTCTTCAGTCTGAAGGTCGTCTCTGAGTCCAGGTCAGTCAGAACATTTAATGGCTTAAACCTTTTCCATCGTTGAGGTGACGGACAGACGGATGGCAGGACGCAGACAGTCTGACAGTTCTGACACTGACTCTGTGACGATGTGACTGTGGACGTTACTGACATACTGTCTGAAGACGGACGACTAAAACTTCATCTGAGATATTTCGTCCTGTGTTCTTACAACGCACTCTCACTCCTGTCAAATAAAGATGTTTGGTCAGCGTCAGTCACTGATGCACTGGTGCACCTGTCAGCGGCGGTATAAGACGTACTGGGCGGTGGCATTTTGTGACGCTCCGAGCATCTATTTTAGTTCAAAGAGCAAAAACAATCTGTGGATTTTCACCCAGGAGCTCGCTCTTCGTGTCCCCGTGTGAAACCACAAGTCACTTGAGTTATTTTAATAACAATGCAGTGTGTTTAACATGCTATGCTAGTGACATATGTTTTGTGGTGTTATATTACACTAGTAACAACCAAGCAGCAACCACTGAGGCTGAAGGAATGCATTTAATGAGCAGAAACTGTTCATTTCCTGTGGAAACAGAAGTTTATTTTGAAAAGACACAAAGCATGTAACGAGCTTAAACTGACAGATTTAGGGGGAAACCTTGTTGTTCCCCAGGAAATAGTTTGTACCAAGCAGAGGCCTAACATAGTGTTGTGGTCAGTGAGTCAACGGATAGTTTATTTCATTGAGCTGACAGATCCTTGGGAAGACTCAGAGTTTGAGGAAGACAGTGAAAGAAATGTCAGATGAAGCAGCCAGAGCTAGTCAGTGGATTTGGATGAGGAGAAATAATGTCAGTTGGGGGGCAGCAGGGGGAACTACTGAGCAGGGTACATAACTCCTTGAGATCAGGTGGAGAGATCCACTTCCTCTCAGGAGGAAATCCAGGAAGAGGAAGGTTATTTAAGTGTGGGAGTGGCCTATTTGAATCCCTTTTGTTTGAGGCCATGCGGCAAGGTGAGTGTGCTTGCTGATCCTGTAAGTTTATCTATCTCCTCTAACTTTAGCTTATATTGTAGTTATGCTATGTAGCGTGTGAAATAAAGTATGGTGAATGTGCTAGGAAAGGTAGTATCAGCACTGTCTCTACCTGGAGCTTGCATGTACGGAGCCTGGGTGTGGTTGGAGGTGGCAGTGTTTCTTTGGGCTGAGAAAGCCATGTGTAAGTAAGGTAAAGGAGGTTGTTGGGTTGGTGTGGGGAGCGGTGAGACCTGGCATTAGGGGAGTGTCTCTGGGACGCTAGAGATCACTGTCTAGCCTCCTGGAGGTGTCGTGGGACCAACTAGACGAAACACTGGTGAAAGGAGGTTCCCACCCGATGACCCCAAAGACGTGTTAGTTATCACTGCTCACTGGTCTGTATAGTTAGCCCCCTGGTGGCTGGCTGCAGTACAGGTCACAAACCCCACCCCCTCCATGTTTGGGGATGGGACATGGGACAAGTACACGTCAAATCAGTTTTTACCAAAGATGGTTTCTGTGAGCCAATAGGTGGGCTCGCATTCGGTGGTGCTGCCCACTGTTGGTTCGACGGGTGTATGGGCGGAAACTTGATACTGTGGAGATCACTGCTGCGCAGACTCTGGCTCCGAATGGCGTCACCAGAGCAAGATGGCATTTCCATCTTTATATACAGTCCGTGATTTTGACGTATAAGGCGGCTGACAAAGGGGCGGTATTTGATGAACTGGGACCACAGACTGTAAAAGTAATGGACGCAGCTACCATGACGTCACCCACTGGTTTGTGGACCCCCATTCTGAAGCCTCCAGTTCAGCAATTTCGGGGGTTGCCATCTAGTTTTTTGGAGCCAGAAGTGACCATATTTGGGTGATTTCTACATGTGAACATGGACACGCACTCTAGTGGAGGTTAGAGGAACTGCAGGTTCTGGATTCATGTTTTGGCCTCAGAGGATGACACTTGGCTGGGAGTGAGAACATGTTGGCTGTTTCCTACAGACTTTATGAAATAAATGACGTCATTGGTTGAAATAGAAATGAAATAAAGGAACATAAACTGCAGCTGAAGAACTGAAACCAACGAACTGTCACACAGAGAGTATTTGCTGTAGCTCCCCCTGCTGTCCACTCAGAGTCATCACATGAATCCCAGTTAGAGTGACTGTTTTCATAGATGGCCAAATGGTGCGTTGCTTTAACTGTCGCTGCTGTGAGGAACTGTGTGACGTCATCATCTCCTTTCCTTTGGCAAAGGATGGTCCAGTGTGTCCTAAAGGAGACAAGAAAGGAAGCATTGAAGCTCCTTTCCTTCACATTTAGAGAATTAAGTCTTGTCATGATGGCCAATGATGATTCACTCAGTGAGGAACCTTCCACCTCACCTCAGGTCCAGGTCCAGGATCAGGATCAGGATCAGGTCCAGGTCCAGGTCCAGGATCAGGTCCAGGTCCAGGATCAGGTCCAGGTCCAGGATCAGGATCAGGATCAGGTCCAGGTCCAGGTCCAGGTCCAGGTCCAGGATCAGGTCCAGGATCAGGTCCAGATCCAGATCCAGGTCCAGGTCCAGGATCAGGATCAGGATCAGGTCCAGGTCCAGGTCCAGGATCAGGTCCAGGTACAGGATCAGGTCCAGATCCAGGTCCAGGTCCAGGTCCAGGAAGAGGTCCAGGTCCAGATCCAGGATCAGGTCCAGGTCCAGGTCCAAGTCCAGGATCAGGTCCAGATCCAAGTCCAGGTCCAGGTCCAGATCCAGGTCCAGGTCCAGGTCCAGGTCCAGGTCCAGGATCAGGTCCAGATCCAGATCTGGGTCCACGTCCAGGATCAGGATCAGGTCCAGGTCCAGGATCAGGTCCAGGAATAGGTCCAGGTCCAGATCCAGGATCAGGTCCAGGTCCAGATCCAAGTCCAGGTCCAGGAATAGGTCCAGGTCCAGGTCCAGGATTAGGTCCAGATCCAGGTCCAGGTCCAGGAATAGGTCCAGGTCCAGGTCCAGGATCAGGTCCAGGTCCAGGATCAGGTCTAGGTCCAGGTCCAGTGTGGGGTTAAGAGGTCTGAGCAGGTTTCAGTTTCAGGCTGAAGGACGTTGAAAGAGAGAATCGAACCTGTGACCTTCTGTTAATGAAGTTTCCCCTCACTGCTATTTTAATACAGACGCTGTGTGTGTGTGTGTGTGTGTGTGTGTGTGTGTGTGTGTAGTAACTGTAGTAGCAGTGTTATAGAAGTACTAATAAACACTATAGGAGGCAGCACTGGCAGTTTTTTACTTCTTCCTCCTTCAGGTTATACAGAGAAATTGTACTGGATACCAACCTGAGGTACTTCTACTGTACCTGAGTATTTATATTCTGCTTCTACTTCTCTCCGTGTGTCTGACAGTTTCGGTTCCTGTTACGTTTTTTTTTTTGGGTTACGTGTAGCCAACACACACGTGGTTACATTTAGCCAACACACACACACACACATGGTTACGTTTAGCCAACACACACACATGGTTACATTTAGCCAACACACACACAGAAGGGTACATTTAGCCAACACACACACACATGGTTACGTTTAGCCAACACACACACATGGTTACATTTAGCCAACACACACACACATGGTTACATTTAGCCAACACACACACACATGGTTACATTTAGCCGACACACACACATGGTTACATTTAGCCGACACACACATGTTGTTACGTTTATCCAACACACACATGTGGTTACGTTTAGCCAACACACACACACGTGGTTACGTTTAGCCAACACACACACGTGGTTACGTTTAGCCAACACACACACATGTGGTGACGTTTAGCCAACACACACATGTGGTTACATTTAGCGAACACACACACGGTTACCTTTAGTCAACACACACATGGTTACGTTCAGCCAACACACACACACACACACACACACATGGTTACGTTCAGCCAACACATACACGTGGTTATGTTTAGCCAACACACACACGTGGTTACATTTAGCCAACACACACACGTGGTTACGTTTAGCCAACACACACACGGTTACCTTTAGTCAACACACACACATGGTTAAGTTCAACCAACACACACACACACACACACACACACACACACACACATGGTTACGTTCAGCCAACACACACACGTGGTATTGTTTAGCCAACACACACACGTGGTTACATTTAGCCAACACAGACACGTGGTTACGTTTAGCCAACACACACACGTGGTTACGTTTAGCCAACACACACACGTGGTTACGTTTATCCAACACACACACACACACACGTGGTTACGTTTATCCAACACACACACACGTGTTTAAGTTTA
>NC_065523.1:39498024-39510459 GCF_006386435.1 Epinephelus moara
CTCCTCCTCCTCCTCCCCCTCCCTCCCCCACTCTCTCTCTCTCGGTCGGTTTTCCTGCCGGGCTGCTGCTGCTTTGCGCGCTGCGGGGCCACACTGCGACCGCACCGAGGAGGAAGAGGAGAAAGCCGCGGAACTGAAAGGGGGGCCAGCCAGAGCCAGAGCGGCGGAGAGGCACGATTTAACGAAACAAAAAAAAAGAAGAAGAAAAAAAAAGCCGAGCCACAGCGGAGGAGGAGGTCTGAACGCGCCGTCAGCGCACGGATAAAAAATAGCTACCTCCAAAGCAGAAGCAGCAGCAGAAGGCGGAGACGCGTCACACCGCGCTGTTCCTCCCTCCATCTCTCTGTCTGAGCAGGGGAATTGAAGAAGAGGAGCAAAAAGAAGAGGAGGACAAACAGGAAAAAAAAAATCTTGTTGGGGAATCTCGGAGCGCAAAACGACGAACGACGCGGTGTCGGTAACCTCCCCCCCTCCCCTCCCGGACCAGGGCCGATTCTCCGTTTTCTAGCAGCCAGCTCGGCGCGGCGACACCATGAAGGACCGTACGGCGGAACTGCGAAGTGTAAGCTGAATTTTCTTCTTTATTCCATCCATGTTGGCCTCCATGTTTCCTCCTCCTCCTCCTCCTCCTCCTCCTCCTGCAGCCGCCGCAGCTCCACGGCCTCGCCGCCCCTCCGGAGCGCAGCGGGTCGATAAAACCTGCTAAAAAAGACCCCATTTGTGCAGGTTTGCTGTCTCGTGCGTGTGCGGAGGAGGAGGAGGAGGAGGAGGAGGAGGAGGAGGCAGTGTTGCGGCTCTGAGCTCTTCATGCTGTGAATACAGAGTGATGTGCAGGAGCTGCAGAGGAGGAGAGGATGGAGCCTGAAATGGAGGCTCCGCTCTCATCTGATGTGTGGGGGGAGGTTTGGTTCGTTGTGAGGTGCACACCGGCTGGAGGTCACGGTTACACCTTCATTTCAGATCTTTAATGTGCGCTGTGTGCGCGCGGCTCGGCGCTTAGACGCAGAGGCCCTGTGCTCTTGCAGCGCTGCATGCATGATGGGAAAAAAACGGGTTAGGCTGTGAAAATAAAAAAATAAATTCGCTCCCATCCGTGTTAATGTGGCCGAGGATGTCCATGCATGCGTGCCTGGATGACCTGATGATGGAGGAGGAGGAGGAGGAGGAGGAGGAGGAGGACCAAAATGCAGTGATTTTTTTTCCGAGGCCTCATCCTGCAGCCAGCGCGCGCCTCCTCCCTGATAGAGAGCCGCGTGAATGTGGGAGCATGAGTCCCGATCAGGCAGGAGGAAGGATCGATACGCGGCTGGATGGATGAATCAGGATGCGGCTTTATCTGCCGCTTTTCCGCGTGTCTCCTGCCGCTCCGGCTCGGCTGATAGTGAAGGGGGGAGGGGGGGGGGGGGGTCCCTTCACTGTACCAAAGCCTCACCCATTTTATGACTGTGGCTCTGCGTCGGGTGAGACCGGAGGGTTTGAGCGCGCGTGCGGTATGCGGTTCGGTGCGGAGCGGGTTTTCTGAGCGAACAGCTGATGCCGGCGGTTTGGGCGGTTTGTGGTGTTTTTTGTTTTTTTTTTTAAGGGTGGGGGGGGGGGGTGGGGGGTGTCACATCAGCTGCTCAAACTCTGCAGCAGCTCCACGCGCCTCCCGCCGCTGCCACCACCCGGGTTCAACCGGGTTCGCGTCAGGCAGCGACGAACTGATGCTCATGTAGCTTGAAACACTGTGTGTCTATAGATAAATGTATCGATCGGAATATTGATCATCTGATTGATTTATTGGATATAATGAATGGTGTGTGTGTGTGTGTGTGTGTGTGTGTGTGTGTGTGTGTGTGTGTGGAGGTAATTTGCATTAAAAAAGTGACAGGCTCAGCACCGCCTGGAGTTTACCGCACTGCTGTCCATCCATCCCTCCGTCCTTATCCATCACTCCCCTCCTCCCTCCTCTCCTCCACATCCCTCCATTGCCTCTTGTCCCCCTTCTTTTTTACTCCATCCTGCATCTCTCCATCTCTCCTCCTGTCCTCCATCATCCCTCCATCATCCCTCCAGAGTTTCCTGTCTGAGGTGTAAAATCAGACGAGTGAATAAATGATGGTGAACACGGAGCATGAAAACATGAGGTGTGTGTGAGGTGATGAATCTGACAGGAGCGTCATGTGTTCGAGCTCTGAATCACCTCTTCTTCCTCTGCAGTGCTTTAATAGCAGCTGTGTGTATGGATCATATTCATATTCAGACAGCAGCAGTGGACGCTCTCCAGATATTTGGTTCAAACTGGAGTTCCTCTCAGATGAAACTTGACTTCCTCCAGCTCTCCTCCTGTCCACTGACACCACAGAAGAAGAGTGTAGTCTCCTCCTCCTCTTGTCTTTTTAGTCATTAATGAATCCGTCCTCCTCTCGGCCATGTTGGACGATCACTGGAGTGAAATCCGGCTCACGTAATCCTGCCGGTAACAGATGCTGCTGTATCATGCACCAGCAGCAGCAGCAGCTCAGTAGTAATAATTATATTTTTATGTAATCATCCACATCACAGTGACGCTGCCTGCTCTCCTCCTCCTCTTCCTCCTCCTCCTCCTCCTTGCTGCTGCAGCTCCGAGTCCACACGAGTGTGAACGAACGCTGTGAGTGTGTGAATGTGACTGAAGGAGGCAGAAATCCTCCTGTCAGCCTGCAGTCAGTCACACCACAGGCTGCTCATCATCATCATCATCCTCCTTTAACATGATGAGAAAACATTTAATATTCAGACCAGCGTGGTGAGTTCAGGCCTGTCTGTAAATCTGTGCTTCTTAAACAGAAACATTAGGAATCAGACCTTCATCGTCGCGTCAGAAATCAGAAAAGGACTTCTGGTAGATCAGATATTCAGTGATGAAGAGCTGATGGTGATGTTGTGAGAACCGCTGCATCATTGTTCCACCTGCTGCAGGAAATGCTTCGTCATGTTAGACCTCTGCAGCAGGTAGTTTTACACTTCTGGTTCTGGCTTTTGTGATGTTGGAGCTGCTCTGAGCTTTGACACAAACACTAACGTCTCGTCATCCTTCGTCTGATTCAAGCTGTTTCTAGATTTTGATTCTCTAAAAGCTCGTCACCGGTTTCTGTCTGTGTGACTCAGGTCACTAACAGATGCTCATAAACAACACGTTCTCGTCCCAACTCCTCAAATACCGACTCTTTTATCAGCGGACCCACACGGCAAACTAGCCTGACTGCCCTCCTGTGTCTGTTGTAGAACGGTTAATATGATATCCTACAAATTTGCGCCCCATGTTGATGTTACATCCTTAACGCACAGTTACATCATTAACGTAAAGCTACGTCCTTAACGCACAGTCACGTCCTTAACGTAAAGTTACGTCCTTAACGCACAGTTACATCATTAACGTAAAGCTACGTCCTTAACGCACAGTTACGTCCTTAACGCACAGTTACATCATTAACATAAAGCTACGTCCTTAATGCACAGTTACGTTAAGGACGTAACTGTGCATTAAGGACGTAACGCACAGTCACGTCCTTAATGCACAGTTACATCATTAACGTAAAGCTACGTCCTCAACGCACAGTCACGTCCTTAACATAAAGTTACGTCCTTAACGCACAGTTACATTCTTAACGTAAAGTTACGTCCTTAACACACAGTTACGTCATTAACGTAAAGTTACAGAGGTCAGGTTTAGGAGAAGAAACATGGAGAGGTTGAACCTTAAAATGACTCAAAGTTTAATTTTATAATATGTCTAAATAAATGTCTTATTTTTTCCTCTTTCATTAAACCTCTGCATCACATTTCCTGCTCGCTAGCTCACTGAGCTGTTAGCCTCGGAGGTTTCTAGACGCCGACAGTAGCGTCCATGTTGGCGTTGCCGAGCAGCGGTGCTCTCACGACTTAATCACTTGAAGCATATTGTTTACATGGCTTTCCATGTCGTAATCAGAAGCTCATGAGTTCCATCTGAAGGCAGCAGCCATTGTTGAGTTTCTGCACCAATAAGAAGCCATCCTGACAGAGCTGATCTCTGATTGGACAGAGAGCTGGAGACTCCAACATGGAGGAAGCTGTCGTAGTTTATTTAGTGGAGTGCCTCCGTCAGTGTGTAATCTGGTTTACACCCAGTCAGCAGACAGGATGACATCACACTGATCAACATATTCTAATATCCTACGAATTTACACCCCATGAATGACGTCACGTGCTTAATGTAAAGTTACGTCATTAACGTAAAGTTCCGAGGTTAGGTTTAGGAAAAGAAACATGGTGAGGACGAACCTTGAAATGTCTCAAAGCTCACATCCTAGGCGAAAGTCCTGTGTTTTATAACCCGTCCTCCACCCCAACCTGCCTCCCTACAAGTGCTCAGGACTGCTTCCTGTTTACTGCCGTTAGCATATTGGTCACATGATTGCAGCCCTTCAAAATACATGGGATATGTAAGAATTTTGGTGCATGAGTTGTTGTAAGAAATCCTACAAAAAAACGGGAGGACAGCTTGTCAATCTTGTCACATGCGTTGTGTCAGTTCAGTTTTCACAGTAAATGTCCAGTTTCTGCTCGTTAGATGAACACAGCCTCTTTCAAAATAAATTTACAGATAAAACACTTTGATTTTAGGTTTATTTCCTGAAGTTTCAGCAACACATGTCCCGGCCTGTCATCATTCCTGATTCATCAAATACTGTCATGACTGTGTGAGTGATGACAGAGGCACCTTTGGTATTATATACACTGGGTGTATCAGTTTTATAGGCAGCAAGTCTGCATAGGGTGAGTGGGAGTGGAGGTGGTCAAACAGACTCAGAGCTTTTACCCAGAAGCTCCATGTAACAGTCGTAAATTGATACGCTGTCCCTGAACTTCCAAAACTGACTCAGGAGGGAACCTGACACGTCATATTTTGAGGTTAAGGTCCACTGACAGTGTTGATGATTGACGAGTTGGGATGATAACATGAAAAAACAATATTGTTTGGCTTAGAATAAGTACGGTTGTTAGTAAAGTGACCTCATGTAACATACGTCACTAGTGTAGTGCGTACTAGCACACCACAGTTATATCAGTAACTATACTGACTTTTGTATTCACATGGGACGGTGACAGCATTGTGGACTTTCCAACCTGGTCTTACTCTGAAGACGCTGAAAACCAGCTCTTTGGTCAGTGAGTGCTGGTGTCAAACACTGACGTTAAAGCTGTTCTTTCACGTCGGCATGATTTGCGACCAGTCACAGTTGATGTTTAACAGTGCCTGGCAGCGTCTGGGGGAACAACAAAAGTTAAGGCAGTGCAAGTCCGAGTATGACGGGGAGGGGTCTAACAAACACTAACTTTCACCAAGGAGGCCGGTGTTCTTTTCCTGTAAGATTCTAAAGCCAAACCCTGTTCTTTATTCCTAAACGTAACCACGTGTGTGTGTGTGTTGGCTAAACGTAACCACGTGTGTGTGTCGGCTAAACGTAACCACGTGTGTGTGTGTCGGCTAAACGTAACCACGTGTGTGTGTCGGCTAAACGTAACCACGTGTGTTTGCTGGCTAAACGTAACCATGTGTGTGTTGGCTAAACGTAACTACATGTGTGTGTGTTGAAGGAAAAAAACATTGGTGGTGTTGTACCGACGTAGTGCTTTTATTTTGAAAGAGACTGTATCAAACTGTACATTTCCTGTGAAAACAGAAGTGTATTTTGAAAACAGACAATGCATGTAACAGGCTGAAGTTGACACGGCGTCCCAGAACGTCAACAACCAACACACCCAGGGTACCTTGGACGTCATATGTGGACGTGGAAAGTCCATGACCAAACGTGGACATGTGACGAGGTCACAGTGAGGATGATGATGGACTGTCTTGCTTTTGGTTGCTGCTCAGTGTGTATCTACCACCACAAAGGTGTCTGATGCTGAGGGACGCTGACAAAGTGATGGTATTTGACGAGTTTATTTTTGTCAAAATTAAAGACATTTCCACCTCAAACTAGTTCATAAAACTTCACCTGAATGCAGCAAATTAATTGTTTAATGCTCAGATTATCTGGGGGATTAGTTCGACCCTCTGATCCAAATGTGCCCCTCCCCCCAGTGATGACATGAAACCTGTGAAGACTCCATGTTGAATTTCTCAGGAGGCAGAAACCGGAGCATTTCAGGACGTTTGGAGGCGTGACCGTATGATCATGTATTTTGTGATTTAAGGCTGATTGTGATGTTTATTGAATAAATATCTTAAAATCAGACGGTTTGAAGGTGAAAATAAACGACAGCTGAAAATAGATCAGAGTGAAATCTGAGACGGAGCAGAGGTGAGGTGAGGAGAGCCGCAGACTGACTGGTGCAGCTCAGTCGCTCTTTGTTAAACGCTCAGAGAATCGTTCAGCGTTTGGTTGGTGGCTGGTCAGACATGTGTCATGTGGGCGTGTTTGTTTGTGCTGAGTGAATCTAGACTTTCATGATCTCAGTGTTTTTAAATCCCAGCTGCTGCCCTCAGAGTGTGAGGTGTCGAACACTGAGTCTTGTCTCCAGCAGAATTACAAGGACTTTGACTTTGTGTTTCACAGACCTCACACATACAGGACGTACACACACTGAAGGATGGGACACGTTCAGAGTTCAGTTCACATGAATGTTGTTTTAATAACAAAAATATATACGAGGGAAGTTCTTCATGTGTTCATGTGTTCACAATCAGTCGTTCCTCTGGTGTTTGTGATATTTTTCCACCGTCACTGAGAATTATTGATAAAGACCTGGAGTTAATTTGTGCAAATGTGGAAACAGACGCCCGTGTGTGTGTGTGTGTGTGTGTGTGTGTGTGTGTGTGTGTGAGACCATATCCCATTTCACTTACATTGATTTTAACAGAAGGTGTGGGTGGGGGTGGGGTGCAGGGGTAAATAGGGACATAATTCACCCTCAAAGGTTTCATATGGATTATTTAGAAAAAAATGCACGTGTCACTGCGGCTTCACGCACACACACACACACACACACACACACACGCGCACACACACACACACACACACACACACACACACACACACACACACACACACACCATCAGATCTGACCTCACGTGACATTTATTCATCAGTCTGCAAAGAAATCTTTTCGACTTTCCTCAGCTGGTCTCTGCTTTATGTGTCAGAGTGACGGGTCGTGTCGTTTCACTTTCAGAATTTTGAGGACACTTCAGTTCAGTGGTGCCGCAGCGATCTGCGACATCATAAAACGGGGTTGTGTTTACTGTGTTCATGAGAGCAGTTCATGTGAATGTCCTCTTGTTGTATTGCCTGAGCGTGAATTTTCTGAACGCTCTAAGTTCACGACTTGTGACGTTCATCTGTTAGTGGATGGTGAGTTCACATATATATATTTAATTGTACAGAGGTTTCCTTTGTAATTTCATAATATATCTGTTGCATGTGTTTCCTGCTCGCTAGCTCACTGAGCTGTTAGCCTCCAAGGCTTCTAGACGCCGACAGTAGCGTCCATGTTGCTGTGGCTGAGCAGAGGAGCTCTCACGACTTAATCATATCATGTGCATAACTTGCATGAGCTCTGCTTGAAGTCAGCGTTTATTGTTGAGGTTCTGCACCAATAAGAAGCCATCCTGACAGAGCTGATCTCTGATTGGACAGAGAGCTGGAGACTCCAACATGGAGGAAGCTGTCGTAGTTTATTTATTGAAGCTCCTCCGTCAGTGTATAAACTGGTTTACACTCAGTCAGCAGACAGGATGACATCACACTGATCAACATATTCTCAAAGGACGGTTCATATAATATCCTACGAATCTACACCCCATGAATGACGTCACGTCCTGAACGTACAGTTAAGTTATTAATGTAAAGTTACAGAGGTCAGGTTTAGGAAAAGAAACATGGTGAGGACGAACCTTAAAGGGATAGTGCACCTAAAAATGAAAATTCAGCCATTATCTACTCACCCATATGCCGAGGGAGGCTCAGGTGAAGTTTTAGAGTCCTCACATCCCTTGCAGAGATCGGTGGGTGGAGCGGATAGCACACCTAATGGCAGATGGCGCCCCAGACTAACGTCCAAGAACACAAAATTGAATCCACATAGTATCTCCATACTGCTCATTCATAGTGATCCAACTGTGCTGCAGCCGCGACATAAAAAGTTGTTTGGAAAAACCTCATATGAACTCTGTTTTTAGCCTCATTGTAGCCTGTAGCTCTGACTGCTTCTCTGTGCTCCGCGCCCACGTGTGTGCGCCTGCGCGAGACCAGCGAAAGCATGAGCTTTGCTCACCCGTGTTTACATCACGTGACACGTGCACCACAGGGGGAGACAACAGTAACCACAGAGCTAAAAGATAATTTGCACTACGGTCTTTTAGCAAAGGACAGCCCAACATGTCTGAAGACTTTTAAATTGAGGAGGAACAGCATTTCTTTGTTGAGCCGTATTTGTTTGAGCCCGAGTATACGGACGGAACTCAGGCTACTGGACGAAGCAGCCGCCGCAGCTCATGAGCCTAACCCTCAGCCAGCCGCAGAATACCGGAGTCGAGCACTGGAAACCTGGTGGTGTAGTTGTTTCAAATGCAAAGCAATGCCAACGGATGAGGAAAGTCTTTGCTGCTCAGACTGGGAATTGGCGATGCCTGCACTTGAGAATCTGGACATCAGTACTGACGAGACTGCTGCTCTTCAGAGACCGTGCATCACCGATCACCCTGAGCGCGCACACGTGAGCGCGGAGCACAGAGAGGCAGTCAGAGCTACAGGCTACAGTGAGGCTAAAAACAGAGTTCATATGACGTTTTTCCAAACAACTTTTTATGTCGCAGCTGCAGCACACTTGGATCACTATGGATCAACAGTATGGAGATACTTTGTGGACTCAATTTTGTGTTCTTGGACGTTAGTCTGGGGCGCCGTCTACCATTAGGTGTGCTGGCCACTGCCCCCGCCAATCTCCGCAAGTGATGTGAGGACTCTAAAACTTCACCAGGGCCTCCCTCGGCATATGGGTGAGTACATAATGGCTGAATTTTCATTTTTGGGTGCACTATCCCTTTAAGAACAACTTTAAGAATCAATATTTTATTATCAAAACAAAACTAAATGTGTTTCTCTTTTTTTCATCCAAAACTTTCCTTTGAAACTGGAGGAAAATTTAAAATATATGATCTGCAAATAAAATCCAGGATAGACAACAGTTATTATTGGGCTCTGAATGTAGCATGTTGTTTTTAGACGTTTCAAGAAATGACTGATGTTTTAATCTCTATTGGTACAACAGACTAACATGATGAGTGGAGTTCCCCAGGGCTCAATCCTGGGTCCTCTGTGATTTTACTTTTGATTTATCCAGCAGTTCTCCCTGATTTTACTTTTTTAAATCTAAGTTTCAAATTCCTATGAATTTGTGTTTAAATGCTTTAGGATGTATTTCCTGTTTTCTTTATTTACAGCACTTTGAACAGCTTCTATGCGTAAAGCAACAGTCAGAAGAAGATCTGGGATGCAGCCTTTGTCAGTGACGCTCCAAAGCTATGGAACACAGTACCTATAGATATCAGAGAAGCTAGCTCGCTAAATATTTTAAAAGAAAGCTAAAAACATATCTGTTCACTTTAGACTTTAACTCGCCCTGACTTTCCTTGTACAGCTGACACTTTCTTTTTACGCTTTTACTTTCTATTTCTGCTTTGCACTGCTGCAACTCTTTTAAAATCTAATTTGGTTTTATGATTTATAATTTTACAATTCTATTTTTTTTTAAAATGACTCAGAGTTCACGCAGATACAAACACGTGACTCCAGGGAAAAGTCCCGGGCGAAAGTGTTTTATGACCAATCCACCACCTCAACCTGCCTCGTTACAGGCGCTGTCAGCACATTGGTCACATGATCGCAGCCTTTCAAAATACCTGGGATATGTATGAATTCAGGTGCGCTGCTTTTCGTTGGAAAACATATGAAACATTTGTGAGACCAGCCTGACTGATGCAGCTGTTATTGTCCCGTTAGCCACCGAGCTAACGTGTTCCCAGCTGGATAGAAGCAGTTTATTAATAATAATTAACTTTATTTATAGAACAGTGATCAGAACAAAGTGCTTCACAGAGAGAACAATGAGACAATACTCAAAATGGAAGATACAATACATGAAGGCGAGTTTAAAATAATAAACAAGACATTAAAAATAGAATCAACAGGCAGCTCAGAGAAAATCGTTATTTTCTTTCTGATGAATTATATTTTTGAAAGAGTCAGAACAGAAAACACTGTAATGAGGCCACTGCTGCCAAAGGTGCATCTGATCACTGGCTGTTAGTGTGTGTGTCAGGTAACAGGTATTTTATATTTTACAGACAGATCTGTACCAAAAGTTATTTTTTCTTTTTCAGTGATTAAAAAACAGATTAAATATTGTTTATTTATTTATTTTTTTAATAAAACAATTTGCCGTCTGATCACATTAAACAAAACTAATAATCTAAATAAAGTTCATTGATCGGTGATGATGTCATAAACAGACACCTGAGCACCAACAGAGCAGAGTGTGTTTGTTTTGTCCTCCTGGAGGCACCAGGTGGGCGGGTCTGTTTGATTTAGTGTTTGTTTGACTCTATTTACCCAGAACACACACACACACACACACACACACACACACACACAAACACACCCGCTGCAGACAGACGGCCTGCTGCTGTCGTCTCGTCTCTCTCAGCAGTGACTTGCTCAAGGGCACCTTGACGGCAGCGGCCTGAAACTTCCTGCTGTGCAACCCTTTCAGATTAAAGCTCTACTGAACAGCTGTACTGGTCTGACACTTCCTTTCAAAATAAAGTTACCTTGAACTGCTGCAGTCTGACACTTGCTGCAGACCCTTTCAAATTAAAGTAACAAATAGCAAAATGACTTTTTAAAGCTGTTTTATCACCGTTCACAGTGAAGTTTTCCAGCTGCTCCTTTCTATGTGTTGCATTGTGGGAAAACAATATCCGCCAGCAGCACGTTCACAAAACAACGTGCTCAGTCTGAATATTATTAGATGTAATTTAATGTGTTATTTTTCAGGTGTGACGCAGCAGATTGAGAGTTTTCATCTCTCACTGTGCAGTGAAACGCTCGTTTGCCTCCAAAACTTAAATACGGATGAGACACACTACGGTTTCCTGACGTCACACCCTGACCTTTGACCCTGTTGTTCATATATCCGTTACCATGGAGATAAACGCTGTGCAGAGGATTGTGGGTCAGAACAGACAGTGAAGCATTCTGGATCACAGACTGCAGAATCAGACTGAGTGCAAAAGAACATCCTGGTGTTTTCTGCGTACCACGTTTGACATGTACTGGGACACGCTAAATCCTTTACTGGCGTACTGTACAGTCTAGGTACAGGCTGGATGCTAACAGTGCTTGCAATGCTAATGATAGCTAGCTTATCAGTCTGAAGGTGTGTGTGTGTGTGTGTGTGTGTGTGTGTGTGTGTGTGTGTGTGTGTGTGTGTGTCTGTGTGTGTCTGTGTGTGTGTGTGTCTGTGTGTGTGTGCACCGTTGGCCATCCTTCAGCCAAGTCAAGGACAAACACACCATCACTGCGGGCACACACGAGGTCACTCTGACATCATTCGTTCTTCACGTTCTCTCTGCTGTTCATCTCTAACGTTACTCTTCTCTGTACTGCTGTTCTCTAGCTTCATTATAACCCATGAAATCTCCTTGTTTTTCATTGTCACTGTGTTCTCTGTCTGTTTAAACCCATGACATGTTCCTGGTCGATGGTTCTCAGTTCTCTCTCTGTCCAAAGGACCAAAGATGTCCCCACTTCACAAGATTCCCACGTTCCAAAAATTTCAAAACATGTCCTTGCTTTTCACAAACGTCTTTTTCTTACAAATATGGCTCTGCCTTTAACAATATATAAAACTTTAAACATTTCCTCACTTTCCCAGAAACATTGTCACCGTAGCAAAAGTAGCAAAAATACTGAAAAGCATCCCCAAATTTTTCAAACATTCCTTCACTTTTCCAAACATGTTCCAAAAATTTCCTCGTCCTTGAGTGTCCTTGTCTGTCAGCACTCTACTGTCCAAAAGTCTACTTTTTAACTTCTCTAACTCCCCCAGGACGCCGACGTCCTCGCTCCCCCCCCCCCCCCCCCCTCTGTTAAATGGTATCTCCCAGGCGCACTACGTCATCAAACCATGTGATGTTTGGTATTGCTGGATTTAGGAAGCTCTCGACTTTTCAAAAATAACATTGTTTTTCTTTTATTTATTATGTATTTCTCACCAGAGCAGCCTAAACACACAAAGTCCAAAATCNNNNCCCCTCCTCTGTAAAATGGTATCTCCCAGGCGCACTACGTCATCAAACCATGTGATGTTTGGTATTGCTGGATTTAGGAAGCTCTCGACTTTTCAAAAATAACATTGTTTTTCTTT
>NC_065523.1:39512435-39517762 GCF_006386435.1 Epinephelus moara
TATCACCTAGAGTGTTTCTGGCACTTTCACAAGAAACTTCAGAGAGTTTTCTTTCTGGCAAGACCTCATGCATGCATGTAGTCAGAGCGGTTCAGAAGCTACAGTCATTTTAATTTGGGTATGTCATTTTAGGCGTTTTTGCTACAAAATGGGGGTGGAGTACAAGAGGTTTTAAACAAATGTCCTCATGTGCTCACTTTTATCGTCAAGTTGTCTTTTTTTTTTTAAGTGTCCACTTCACACAAAAATGTTAAATGTCCAACTGACCAAAGATGACCCAACAAGATTCTCACATTTCAAAAATTTCAAAATTTCCTTGATTTTTAAAATTTGCACACTTTCCAAAAATATCCTCACTTCCCTGACATGTTTCACTTTCTTTCCAGAAATGACCTCACTTTCCTGAAATATAATTTATTTGCCAAAACAGACGATTATCTAAAAGCTCCTTCACTTTCCAAAGATTTCCAAAAATGTCCTAAATTTTCCTTCACTTTCCCAAAATGTTGTTTCTTACCAGAAACATCTGTTTTCTGCTTTGTTTTTAGTCAAGTCACAAAAATAGTGAAAAATATCCCAAAATATCCCAAAAAATCCTTCACTTGTCCGTCATCACTGTCCCTACTGTCCAAAAGTCCACTTTAGAAATCTAAAGTCACTGTCACTGTCATTTTTTTTCCAAAAATGTCCAACTAACCAAAGATGTTCTCACTTTTCACAAGATTCCCATGTTCCAATAAAAATTAAAAATATGTCCTTGCTCTTCAAATTTGCACACTTTGCAAAATATTCTCAGTTCTCTGACACGTCTTCACTTTCACACACAAAAAAAATGTATTTAAAAAAAAGGTCCTTGTTTTCCACATCTAAACTCAAGTCCTCACAATGATAGACGTACAAAAACACACACACACTCCTCCTACGTAATATTGAACCTTCAGTATCTGCTGACTGAAGACAATCCTGTGTGTGTGTGTGTGTGTGTGTGTGGGCAGATTGGTCAGTAGGAGGCTGGTCATGTGATTTATGGCAGCATCTCCATTTAATGGCCCTGAAATCATCCCGGCCTTTTCGAGTGTGTGTGTGTGTGTGTGTGTGTGTGTGTGTGTGCTCATGTATTATAGATGTACCCCTCCCCCCATCCACAGCTCAGTGAGCAGCCTCGTAACAGCAGCAAACATCCTCCTCCTCCTCGTCTTCATCTTCTTTTCCTCTGAACCTCTGATTTATTTCATCAGTTCACCGTCTGAATATCATTTGTTCCTTCAACCAATCAGAGCGCTGCTTCTTTTAATCAATCAGGGAGACACTTATTAAACAGGATGGTTTTTTTTGTTTTGTTTTTTTGGTTCGTCCTCGTCTCTGTTTCAGCTGCAGACTGATGGCAAGGCAGTGATGTCACGCTGATGTCACAGGTCTGATAGGAAAAACGTGTGTGGTCGTCCTCTGAGTCACACAGTGAGTGAAGGGTCGTCTCAGCTCAGGACTCAACTCGTTTTTATTGACCTTGAATTCTGCCATTTTCTGTCAGGAAACACTGAAGCGCTCAGGAAATGTAAGATTTAACAGTCAGAATGTGATCGACACAAAGTTTGAGACCAAAGGGATTTTCAGGAGGGAATTGTTTAATCTCAAGATATTTTTATTCACCACTGTTTATTCCACTTTTCATTTTTAATTTTCACCTTCATGTCCATAAACACAGAAACATGTGAGTCTGTTGCAGTGATGAAGGTTCATGTTCTGGCTCTCAGTTTTTATTAATTGCAGTCAGTTTGATGGACAGCTGTAAAAACTACAATACCCATGAGCCTCAGCTGCCATTGCTGCAGAGATGATGGAATAAAACACGTCACCATGGTGACAAAATGAATCCAAAACTGAGGCATCAGCAGTAATTCCTGTGGGACACTGAGAGCTTTAATGAGAGGGAAATTATTTCTGTTATTACATATATGAAGAAACTTAAAGGAGAAAAACTGAAACAGTTACAGCTGAGTGACAAAATAAAATAGATCTCATGTTGAAACCGAAAAAAAAAAACAAAAAAAAAAAACTACAGAGTTAAATTGATGATATATATATAGGCTACACTGGAAACACAAAAATGTGGAAAATAAAATAGCAAAAATTTAGGAGTGCTTTAATCTTGTACTCCACCCCCATTTTGTAGCAAAAACGCCTAAAATGACATACCCAAATTAAAATTTCTGAACCGCTCTGACTACATGCATGCATGAGGTCTTGCCAGAAAGAAAACTCTCTGAAGTTTCAGAAACACTCTAGGTGATACAGAGACAGAGTAATGGGCCTCTGAAGTCAGTAACAAGTTGAAGATTTTGCCTAAAATAAAATAAAAAATGTGTTTCAGGATGAATAACTGTCTGTGGCTTCATCTGAGCAGGTAAATGACACTGTGGGGCTGTAGGCACACTATCAATGAACACTTGTTTCAAATTTGAAGAAGACTGCTCAAAGTATGACCATTCTACAGTGTTTTTACCATGAAAAGATCCAGGCGGAGCTCCAAATGACAAGTGGGTCACTCTGCTTCAAAACAGTACTATCAGTGATCAAACAACACTCAGCCAGCTTCAAACATTGTACCTTATTGAAATCAGGTGTGATTATGATAGCTGATGTTGTTTATGACACAGAAACACCATAAAACCATTCCTGAATCGGGGAATACCAAACATCACATGGTGTGATGACGTAGTGCGCCTGGGAGATACCATTTAACAGAGGAGGGGGGGGTCGAGGATGTCAGCATCCTGGCGGAGTTAGAGATATTAAAACATTTTATTGGAAACTGTATTTTCAGCCTCAGACCTCCAGTCAGACTCGTTTCGATACTTAAATAAGTTCTTTAGAATCACGCACATTTTAAGGCTCATTAAATGAAAACCTAGTTCACCTTGTACGGGCTAAAGAATTGAATTTGGTAATCTCTAAAGCTCAGTACACACTGTGTGATTTTGGGCTGTCCCAGACCAAAGATGACCAGTGGTGAAGATACGTGGCGATATCTGGCGAATTTTAAATCTGTATGCGCGATCTAAGAAACTAACGTCAGCTCAACAACCCGTGTGATGAAGTTCTCTAAAAGTGGGCCAGGCCTTTATTTATTTATTTTTTTAACTATGTGGCCACACAGGATGAGGAACAGAGAGGGACGAGGTTTTTAACTTAAGTTTTATGGTTTTTATTCCCTGAACGTGGAGCTCTGTGACTGGATGTTTGATGGTGAAATGCACCCTGGGAGTTGTAGTTGACTTCTTGTTACCTTTTGACTTCTGAATCAAAGACGCAGCTATCGTCTCAGAGCTGCTGATGTTTTGTTCCGATGATTCGACCAGGAGAGTTTGAGTTGAGTCATTAATGTCTGAAAACAACAGGTTATAATTATTTAATAATTTCAGTTTAAATCGTGATCGTTCCTCCGACTGCTGCGGTCGTTTGTTTCCACCTGCTCAGACGTCAGTCAGCCAGTGAGGATATTTCTACTCCAGAGCACAGAGATGTTTGGGGTTCATATCGGTGCACTTGGTGAAGATATATAAAACAAATCTGTTTGGAGGTTTCTAATGGAGATAAAATCTTAGAATCACTTTCTACATTGAATCAAGTCTCTTCCTGTTTGCGTGGCTCTCACAGAGATGCTGAGTGAATGTTTCAGTGGTTGGTTTTCAGGGTTAGACCTCGTCACCTCCTGCTCCTCTGCTGTGTGTACAGTATGTGTGCTGGTCCTGTCTCAGATCCAGTGGAAGAATGGCAGTATAAATAGTCCTGAGCTGAAGTCATTACAGGCCGTTATTGAATTGAATTAAGGCATTAAAAGGTTGGTGGATGGCTCAACTAAGTAGCACAAACTCTGCCTCACCTCCCTCAGCCAGAGTGTGCCCTTCCTTTAAATAGATTCCTGCAGCTAATGTCTGACAGGAAGCCGAGTGGTGCGCTACCATTAACTCATGCTCCAATGTTCAAGGAAAAACATGACCAGGCCGCTTACCTCCGAGTCTGTGGGCCGACGGGAAACTCTCACTGTGACCTCGTCACATGTCCACGTTTGGTCATGGACTTTCCACGTCCACATATGACGTCCAAGGTACCCTGGGTGTGTTGGTTGTTGACGTTCTGGGACGCCGTGTCTTCAATCTTGAATTGAATTGGACTTGCAAATGACTTGAGACAGCAGTAGGACTTGTTTCAGACGACTCATGGTAAACTGACTGTGCCTCGTTTCAAATGGCCTGAGACTTGGCCTTGTTTCGCGAATTCACTTGGACCTGTTTGTAACTCTTTGGCTTTTTTCCAATAACTTAAATCCTGACTTGGACTTGTTTGACACTGTGACTCACTTGGCTGACTTCAAATTACTTGAACTTGTTTTCTTAATTACTTGGACTTGCCTTGAACTCGAAACATGACTTGGATGGACTTTCTAGAGACTTGAGACTGAACTTAGACTTGTTTTGAATGACCACAAATTATTTTTTTAATGACTTGAGACTAGACTTGGACCTTTTTGTAAGTCTTGGACTTTATTTGAATAACTTAAATCCTGACTTGGACTTGTTTTGATTGACTTATTATTTCAGTGACTTGAGACGAGAGCTGTCACACTGCACCAACCTCTAACACTCAGGAGGAAACTGCAGATTCGACTGAAGTGGATTCAACTATTAAGATTTTACTGGTGATCAAATCCGATCTATGTCACATATATATATTTATATATGAGGGAAATCAGATTTGGGTCACTGTCACCTGAGTGTGTAAAGACACACACACACACACACACACACACACACACACACACACAGTAACATGTTCCTGCTCTCGGGGGAACAGGAAGTGGAATCAGGGCGGCTGAATGTTACAGGAACACAGTAAATTGATCCTGAAGGACGTTTGGTTCTAATAACGCTCACTTCCTGTTTCACTCACTGAAAAAGAATCTCAGAGTCAGTCTGTAAATTACTGCAGATATTTAACTATGACAAATATATAGGCCTTTAATTTACTCTCCCAGAAAACATTTATTTATCAGTAAAAAGTTGAAGATTTTGCCTAAAATAAAATAAAAAATGTGTTTCAGGATGAATAACTGTCTGTGGCTTCATCTGAGCAGGTAAATGACACTGTGGGGCTGTAGGCACACTATCAATGAACACTTGTTTCAAATTTGAAGAAGACTGCTCAAAGTATGACCATTCTACAGTGTTTTTACCATGAAAAGATCCAGGCGGAGCTCCAAATGACAAGTGGGTCACTCGGCTTCAAAACAGTACTATCAGTGATCAAACAACACTCAGCCAGCTTCA
>NC_065523.1:39517938-39548700 GCF_006386435.1 Epinephelus moara
GGGGGGGGGGGGGGGGGGCGAGGACGTCGGCGTCCTGGCGGAGTTAGAGAGGTTAAAGAATTAAAATTTCATTGCTCTTTGAAAGAGTGGACTTTCACTATCATGTCATCATATTATCTTTATATCAGTGAAATAAAATTGTCTCGAGATGAAGATATCATTTATCTTAATTATTTCTGAAGTTGTTTTCATGACACACCTACCAGTCACTAATTTGTTGGATGCAGGTCGTCAGTGTTTGTCTGACATCATTATAAATATAAATCTGAGTGTCGTCGGCATAATCCGGTGAAGATATGTGGTTGTTTCCTGTGATGTGAGCCGGTTGCAGCAGCAGCAGCAGCCTAGGCCTGATCCAGATCCAGAGGGATCCAGATCCTGGAGGTTAGAGGAGAACAGATCAGATGTGTTGTTGCAGATGTGAGCAGACAGCTGAAGAAGAAACTATGACTGATGGCGAGGTCACATCAAAGACTCTGTCTCTGGAAATGTCTGCAAGTTTCTCAGTGTCGACACCCAGAGAGGTGAACACTGACACCAGAGGATGGTTTTCATTTTCATGTGATTAATCACTGGAGGGGAAAACCTGCAGGAGGCTCATTACTTGTCCACAGACACCACTGCACTTTAATGAAAAGCTGAGAAATAATATTCAGCTCTGTTTCACACTGTGGACGATGATTTAGCTCCAAACACATGAAAACACAGATTCTGACATGTTTTCTACATTAAATTCTGCCTTCACATATTTTCTGTACATTTCATCATCATATATACTATATAGAATATTCTAAATGTTTTACAGTCATCACTTTATCACAATTAAAATAATGCTCATGTAGAAAAGAAAGATTTTTTATTTAATTTTTTTTTTTTCCCTGGAAACTTCACCTTTAACCCCCCAGATGTTTCCATGTGGTTATGATCAGGCACAAAAATCACTTGGCTGTGGTAGAAGATCATGTTTAGAGGGCACGATCTCTGCAGGAGAAGCCACCGATGTCTCTGTTTTCGTGGCACCATACCTCCAGGACAGGTGTGATGTGTCCGTAAAAATGACCCATGTTTGGTGACTAAAAAGCTGCTTGAAACGCAGCGATTGCTCACTGAACTGGTTTTGTCATTTGTTGGTGATAAACAGTGGTCTGCAGCTCAGCAGTCTTCCCATCACACCATCCACCATCCCCTCCACCTCTGGCAGCTCACACGCTACGACACTATAGACACAATAATTGATATATAAGACACGTTGGTTTGCAGGAACATCCAGCACTGACTGTTATTCTGACGTCTGGGCTGCAGGAACATCAGCAGAGCAGCCCGCATGTTTTTAAAACCCTCCTTTAAAAAAAACAAAAACGAACGGCTGATGATTAATCTGACGACAGGCAGAGGCCAGGGAGAGATAAAGGAGTGAAGAGGAGGAAGATGAGGATGAATGAGTTAACAGAGTGGAAATCAGGTGACCCAGTTAGAGAGGTGAGGCTCGCTGGAGTGAATCTAACCATTAACAGTGTATTCAGAGTTTAAACACTGAGACTGAGACAGGAAGTGAGTCATTTATCTTCATCATGTGAGCGACAACAGCCTGACTGCATGTTACACACCCTGCTGATGAAAGTTTGTACTCTGCTGGTGATGATGATGATGATGATGATGATGTGAGAGACACCTCTGTACGTCTGAACGATGCTTCAGTTTGTAGGTCGCAGGAAGTCCTGTTATGTTTGTTACTTTTGTAACCTGTTACCCAACACTGTGAACTGATTATGACTACTTTTAAGTTTATGGATGAATTAGTTTGTGTTAGTCTGAGCCCACCTTTAGCTGCTTTGTGTTTAGTGCTCATTAGCTAATGTTAACATGCTAACATACTAAGCTAAGATGAGCAAGGTGAACTTTACGCCTACTAAACATCAGCATGTTAGCACTGTCACTGTTAGCATGTTAGCATTTAGCTCAAAGGACTGCCGTGCAGCCGGGTCTTTAGATCTTTTCTCTTGTTGTTAAGAATCAGTTCATATTACCTTAGCTTAGCTTAGCTTAGCTTAGCTTAGCTTAGCATAGAGGGTAGATTAGTGTTGTGATTTGGTGCATTTATGTGTTTTCTAATATAAATGTAAGGCGTGTTAAATGATCTGAATGCAGATCGAGTGTTTTATTTTTTTGTGGTTTGTTGGTGAATTTCATCGTTTGAGTCGATGTTCTGTTTTGCAGTTTTCACAAATGGCTTGTCATTATTTTCAGTGGTTTATGTTAGCTTAGCATATTTTAGCTTAATGAGTAGGTAGTTTCTAGAGATGTAATATAAGTACATTCACTCATGTACACTGTAAAATATCTGACTGTATATTTACAGTAAATTACTGGATACTAGGTGCATCACTTTCACAGTAAATTACTGGATTACTTTTACAGTAAATAGTCATTAAATGACAGCTGTATACTGTGATTATTATATTTACCTGTGTCCTCACAGCTAAGGCCCGTTACTTTACTGTGAATTAGCACTACATTCCTGTAAATTACTGTATTTAACTGTAGCTCCACAGTTTATGTTCATCGGATTGCTGTGATTAAGCAGGATGCTACTGTAGAGTTACTGTATTTCACTGTGATGTAACAGAGTACTCCTGTTAAGTTATTATATTTACCTGCATGAATTTCACAATAAAATTCTGAGTACAGTTAATAGTCGCAACCTTTAAGGTGATAATAAAGTAATTTTTTGTGAAATATTACAGTTACATATTAATTCGTATTCGTAACTTTCTGGAAATATTTTGCAGTGTAATTTTGAGTGAGGCTACTCACCTTTTACTAATTGATTTATTGAATGAATATATCAAACAAATATCAATATATCTGAGCCGACAGATTGAGACATGTGTTGATGTAAGCCTGAGAGTATCGCTGTGTCTTTATGTCTGTGTTTAGCTCCTGTTGGTCAATAAACCGATACAGCTTCATCTTCTTAATTAGCTATTAGTTCTTCAGTAGAAACACTCCCACAGACAGTTTCATTTGTTTCCACTGCAGCTTTTTAACTATGTTGTTTCAATAGTTACATCAGTGGAGGTTCAATTAAGATCTCTGGGTTTTGGTGGTGAAGAGTCAACTCAGAATAAATCACTTCATTTGGCATGATGTTCAGAGTTTTAGAAAATATAGAGAAAAAAAAAAGAATTTACTCTCATTTGGAAAAGAATGTGTATATAAATCAATAAAAGAAGAATAACTAAAAAGATTTTATGGATGTTTGTGTACACTTTAATTTAATACTTTAATTGAATCAAATCTTCTCATCTAACTAAACCTTTTTTTAAAATCACTTCAGACTAAAGAGCGTCCTGGCTGTAAATAAATCACAGGTATAAGCATATTTAAAGATCAATACTCTGTGGAGAGGCCCTGATTGTGTGGCGCAGCTGTGATGCTTATTGGTGTGATTTATCAATACCTGATCAATACTTTATTGAAGCCCAGTCAGACGTGCTGCCGGTGGAATTTAACAGATGTTTTAGGAAACAGTGAAACACACACAGTGTTCCTAAATCTGTTTCAGTGGATAGTTCTTTTTTAGATTTTTATTTTGCTTTGTTCATGTTTTTCTCTTTTGAAACCTTCATGAGTTTATTCTGATTACCTGCAGTGTTTTTACACATATTTCACAATTTCACATGTTCATAGTGATGTCTGGGATATTGAGCACTCTTTATAATAATGATAATAAAAATAATTATAAACTTTATTTATAAAGCCCATTTCATTCAACAAATGCAGCACAAAGTATTTTACAATAAGGACAGTAAAAGCACTGAGTGCTTCACAAGAAAATAGACATAATGACATCTCAATGTAGAAGGACATTTTAAAACAGTTTCAAAAATAATAGAATTGTAAAATTATAAATTATAAAATCAAATTAGATTTTAAAAGAGTTGCAGCAGTGTAAAGCAGAAATAGAAAGTAAAAGCGTAAAAAGAAAGACTGTCAGCTGTACAAGGAAAGTCAGAGCGAGTTAAAGTCTAAAGTGAACAGATATGTTTTTAGCTTTCTTTTAAAATATTTAGCGAGCTAGCTTCTCTGATATCTATAGGTACTGTGTTCCATAGCTTTGGGGCGTCACTGACAAAGGCTGCTTCCCTGATCTTCTTCCGACTGTAGCTTTACGCATAAAAGCTGTTCAAAGTGCTGTAAATAAAGCAAACAGGAAATACAGCCTAAAACATTTGAACTCAAACTCATAAGAATTTAAAACTTAAATTTAAAAAGGTAAAATCAGGGAGGACTGCTGAATAAATCAAATGTAAAATCACAGAGGACCCAGGATTGAGCCCTGGGGAACTCCACTCATCATATTAGTGTGTTGTACCAATAGAGATTAAAATATCAGTCATTTCTGGAAACGTCCAAAAACAACATGCTATATTCAGAGCCCTCCAGCGGATGTAGGAATAATAACTGCTCCTGGATTTTATTAATTGCAGATCATATATTTTAAATTTTCCTCCAGTTTCAAAGGAAAGTTCAAATTTTGGATGAAAAAAAGAGAAACACATTTAGTTTTGTTTTGATAATAAAATATTTAAGATTCTTAAAGTTGTTCTTAATGAACATTTTATACTTTCATCTTTAAGATTGTTTCACTGACTGAACTGAATATGGAGAAAAGTCAAAGATTTTGTTCTCATAATGTTTTTTAAGTCCTGTTTTCACCTCTGACATCTTCCACATCACACGACCTGATGTACATTAGACCAAATATACCTAATGTACAAGGACCAGAATCAAACAACCTCACCAAGAAAAGAAACCTAAGAAACAATTATTTATTAGGAGTTAATAGTTTTCCCAGCATCCCTTTATACTTCCTTTCCTCCTCCTCTCCTTCCCTCCTCCTCCGCCCCCCCCCCCGCCCCCCCCCCCCTCGGTGCAGCAGGAGTGAGATGAAGGAGTCGGCAGCACTGAGGCACTCTGGGTAATCTCACTGTTTTCCCAGGATGCAATGAGTCATGGAATCAATACATAATCTTCTTCTTTTAGTCGGGTGGCGGCTGGCAGGCAGCCTGTGTGTGTGTGTGTGTGTGTGTGTGTGTGTGTGTGTGTGTGTGTGTGTCCTCATACCAGCACACGGTTGCTGTTGTCGGATGAAAACCTTGTAAGGTTTACAAGCTCCTCTCTGATCGTACAGGAGTTGAAGTCAGACGTTTACATGATGTCACCTGGCTCCTCTCATCAGGTGCAGGAATATAATCACACGTTCACACACGGGGCAGAATTAAAAACCACTTCATAAGGTGATTTTAAAAAAGCCCGCAGTGAATGGAGGAGACACAGTGAATACATTTTTCTGATTGTAACAAAAACAAAAAAATTCTTTTAGTGTCACACTTCATACATATTTTTATGATATTATACATTCATGTACCAAAGTCTCTACTGACGGCCAATCAGTACGTCCGTTCTGCTCCTGCTGAGAGGAAGACACGAGAGTGACAGACGTACACCCACAGCCCAACACTGACCGACGGCAGACCTTCAGCTTGGTGTGTCACGGCTTCAAGAATCCAAGACATGAAACACAAAGTAGTGCAGAAGTTAAAATATAAGAATATAAAATGTAATAGCATAAAATCAAATGGAATCCTGTGGCAGAGGGAAATATAGACGAATACAGACTGGTGTGTGTGTGTGTGTGTGTGTGTGTGTGTGTGTGTGTGTGTGCGCGCGCAGGTATCTTCAGGTAGAGTCAGTGGAAAGGTAAAGTGAACCACTTAGACAGTAATTATTCCTCCCTCCCTCTTCCTTTCTCCTTCCTCCCCTTTCCCATCACCATCATCTCTGTCTCCTCTTCTCTCGTCAAATATTAATCCACCTCCTTCTCTCCTTCCCTTTTATCCTCCCTCCTTCAACTTTTCGTCTTCCTCCTCTTTTACCCCCATCAGCTCCTCCTCCTCCTCATCCTCCTCTGCCCCCCTCCGTCCATTACCATGCCCCATAAAAGCCCCTTTTTTCTTTCCTGTCCCTTCATCTCTTTATTTCCTCAATTTGTCCCTCTGGCGTCTCCTCAGCAGAGAAAACGAGTCGACGGCAGTCTGACCCTTTATTTATAGACCCAAAGAAATAAAGGAAGACGACAGACAGTGTGTGTGTGTGTGTGTGTGTGTGTGTGTGTGTGTGTGTGTGTGTGTGTGATCATGTCACTCGTCTGTTATTCTGAGTGTCTCTCTGTATTCTGTCTGAGGAGGAAATCTTTTAAAGAAACAATCTCAATCTGCACAAAGTTAGGGACCGTTCCTTATTTACACATATTTAAGAAAAGCCTCAGTTTTTCCCTCTCGTTGTGGAAACGCTTTATTTTTGGCCAAATTTTAAACGAGGTGTAGAATAAAGTGATTTTGATAAAATCTCACTATTTTCAGTTCAGATTTAGTTTTTGTGTTTTTGTTTCCGATGGAAGCGTTCATAATACACGACGTGTCCAAGGACCGTCGAAAAATGGAAAAATAATCAGTGAAAAAATGAATACAAAAAATGTCCATTTAAATTTGTATGTCCCCCCACTAAGCCAAACTAAAAAAGTCCCTCCCCAGTGCATACAAATTATTTGACATGCCTCCCCGTACTTGCAGAGACAGATATGTCTCTGTATGAGTTGGTGGAGACCAAAAACAGAGCGAACGGCGAGAATATTGGACTAATATTCAAACACAAAGACTTGTGATTCATCATTATCTGTAACTGTTAAATGGGGAAATTAGTTCAACAAATCAACTTAGAAATGTTGCATTCACTGTTTCTGACGTGATGTAATGTAGAGATTGGGCAGTATTTATCACATAATGTCTTCATTTGTTGTGTTTTGAATAATTATTAAATAATTTCACCACATTAAAACCATTCAGTGAAGCTGACATTAATTGTGCTTCATGTTACTTTTTGAAAATGGAAGAAAACAACAGTAAATATCAATGTTCATCTCCCAAAAATCCTCCAGAGACAGAAGACAAAGAGAGACATGGACAGAAAATCCAAATAAGCTGCTGATTATCAGCCGGACGAATAACAGTTATTTAAAAATGAATAAATAGTTAAGCTCACGTAAAACTTCAGTGAATGAACAGATAATTAATAGGAAAGATCTTAAGCCAAAATACCAAAAATATCTGCTGCCTCCAGCGTCTGACACCCGACAAGTCTGTGTTTTGTGTTTGGTCATATACGAGACATTTAAGACGTCACATATATTGTAACGGGCATGTTTCATCACTCTCTGACATTTTATAGGCGATTAATTCAGAAAATAATCTGCAGATTAATTTGAAATGGAATTATTTGTTCATTTTTAAGATGAAAAGAAACTTTGAACATGTTTGTTCAAAATGAGCTTTAAATTCATAAATAAAGATTTATTTTCTTATTTCCTTTCTTGGCTTTTAATAATAACAAATCCAGCAGAAGTGTTGAAATTAATATTATAAAACGTATTTGATAATGAGATGTGATCTGTGATGTCATCATGTGTCACTGACCTGTTCAAACAAATTCATCCATTCATCAGCTCTCTGTGTTCTGTTAATGAAGCTCAGACTGCGGCCGACGTGTGGTGCGTTCATGTGCTCATAAGTGGCTGTGACATCTGAGTGTCTGCCAGAAGGTGTCACGTTCACTCATTCACGAGAGCAGAACAAGAAAACATTCAGTTCATAATAATGAAAAAGATGAATGTGTTGATTTGTCTGTTTGAAGCGTTTAAAGATCCGAGCGACGAACGTTTGATGACGTTTGTGTTTGTGAGCGAGCGAGCGGTCACACAGAGCACAGATGGACTCTGGGTAGAGCCAGAGATCCCAGTGGATTGTGGGTAACACGGCTCGCTGCTGGCATGGTTTACTGCTAACACACACACACACACACACACACACACACACACACACACACAGAAACACAGAGCGTGTATCCATGCATGCAGGAACACACACTCACTCTGCTGGCATCAGAAACACACTCTGACACCTGAGGTCAACGTCCTGATTTGAGTCTGCATGACAAGAGAGGGGAGGAGACGAGGAGGGGAGGGGAGGGGGGGGGAGGATGAAATGAAATAAAGGGGGAGGAAAGGAAATAAGAGAAATAATGAAAAGGACTCAAGGGAAAGGAAAAGTGAAAGGAAATGAAGGAAGTGAAGGGAACAAGAAGGAAAGGACAGAAAAGGGGAATTAACAGAAAATATAAAGGACAGGTAAATTAATATCAAGGACAGTGAAAGGATAAGATGAAAAGGAGAGGAAGGAAAGGAAATGATGCAAATGGAAACTAAAGGAAGGAAGTGAAGGAAAGGGAACAAAAAAGAACGGAAGGAAAAATCTGAACCCAGACTACATATCTACATACATAAATACTTTTAATAATTGATAAAAAATAAATTCATACTTTTCAAATCCAACTGATCTGTTTTTATTTTAACATCTGAATGAATCAAATAAACTGCGACATGAAGGAAAACTGATTTTACGTCTTTCAGCTCGTTTTCTTCCATAAATAATTTTGTTTATTTGTTTTGTCGTCGGTTCTTCTGTTTTACTTGTCAAGTTTGTTTCACGTGATTTTCTCATATTTTACGATTTGTTGCAGTTATTTTAACGTGTATTTTTTACAGTGTAGCAGCAGCAGAACACTGTCCTCTCTCTCCCCTCCCCCATCCTCTCCTCCTCCGTCTCTCTCCATCTCTATCATCACCCATCCCCCCTCTTCCTCCTCCTCCTCTTCCTCCTCTCTGCAGAGCTGCAGGGTTTCACTGTTCACTTGGTCACATTCATTCGCTCATAAGCAACTCCTCCAACATCTGACACCAAATACAGTCTCATATATCTGTGGATCAATATCATATCAATATGATATAGATTATTGATCAGTTGTAGTTTGTGTGTTACTGAGCAGATTAAAAAAGTTTTTTGTTTATTTTCGGGACAGAAAAAATTATTTATTATTATTATTATTATTATTATTATTATTATTATTTATTAATAACTAAGTGATGTCGTGTCTGGACTCTGAAACCTGAATGTTGTCATCATGAAGAACTTCCTGTTTGTGTGTGATTAATCGTCGCATTGATCTGATCGTCAATCAATAGATAATCAATCAAAGAGCAACTGCTGATTTCTAATGAGGGTCCATCTGTGTGTGTGTGTGTGTGTGTGTGTGTGTGTGTGTGTGAAAATGATTTCCTCAGTAGAGTCTGTGGATCTTCAGCTGTGACCAACACACTCTCTCATTCAGTTGACTTAAATATAATATTCTAAATTTAATCGATTGTCTCCTTGAAATGATGTTTTTATAGTTGGTGGTTTGAAAGTTAAAGTTCTGTTTTTGTACTAAGTTTAAAATAATACAGCATTTTGATCTTTGCTGCACATGAAGTGTTTATGGTTACAGCAGTTGCATCGGTTCATCTGTGACTTTAAAACTTTAGTTTTTAAAGTCAAAGCGCTGAAAAGTGATCCAGACGCTGCAGCCGCCCTCTCAGACGGAGCGAGGTGCTGCAGAGCAGATGAAAGATTTATGACCTGATGATACTCTGATCCCTCGCTGTATGTTTGTGTTTGTGTGTCACATATAAACCTCTGAACTCCTCGCTGTCCTCTCTGATCTCAGCACAGGTGTGACATCAGCAGAGCCACAGCCAATCAGAAACCAGAGCTAAAAGTAACCGTCTGTGTGTGTGTGTGTGTGTGTGTATTGGCTAAACGTAACCATGTGTGTGTGTGTCGGCTAAATGTAACCATGTGTGTTTTGGCTAAACGTAACCACGTGTGTGTGTTGGCTAAACGTAACCACGTGTGTGTGTTGGCTAAACGTAACCATGTGGCAATCAATCAATCAATTTTATTTATAAAGCCCAATATCACAAATCACAATTTGCCTCACAGGGCTTTACAGCATACGACATCCCTCTGTCGTGTGTTGGCTAAACGTAACCACGTGTGTGTGTGTGTTGGCTAAACGTAACCACGTGTGTGTGTGTTGGCTAAACGTAACCACGTGTGTGTGTCGGCTAAACGTAACCACGTGTGAGTGTTGGCTAAACGTAACCGTGTGTGTGTGTGTATGTGTTGGCTAAACATAACCGTGTGTGTGTCGGCTAAACGTAACCATGTGTGTGTGTGTGTGTTGGCTAAACATAAGCACGTGTGTGTGTGTTGGCTAAACGTAACCACCTGTGTGTGTGTTGGCTAAACGTAACCACGTTTGATGATGAATTATTCATCAAACTTCTTCCATTTCCTTCACATCTGTGCATCATCAGCTCCTGACCTTTGACCTCTCAGAGTGTGTGTATGTGTGTGTGTGTGTATGTGTGTGTCTAAAGTGAACATTATAGATTTGTAGGATAGCAACAAAGCAGATTACTGATCAGTTCAAAGAAGATGGCTGTTAATACCAACACAGAGACGTCTGGAATTTACTTCCTGTTTGATAATATTAAACTTAGGCAGCTGCCAGCTTAAAGTAATCATCATCATCATCATCATCATCACCAGCAGTGCAGGGGTCAGAGGTCAGAGCGGAGCAATCCTCCGTGATGGTTGAGGAGAATGCAGCTCCAGATGAGGCAATGAGCCGCCTCCAGTCTGCAGATCATTCACAGATCCTGAATGATGAATGAACTCATTACTGCCAGCAGATCCTCAAATTATTATTTCACTGTCGTAGTTTTTTTTTTTTTTTTTTTCTTCATGCCCTGCGATGAAGAATGAGAGCGACCCAGTTTCAGAGACTTGGTGTTTTTGTGCCGTGAGGGATCGACGGAAACAAACTGAGACTCAGAGAAACACACTGTAGTACTCACACACACACACACACACACACACACACACACACACACACACACAGTACAAGGCTGATGTACTTTTACTTTACTTTGATTAATATCTGTATTTTGCAGATCTTTCTACTTTCTAGTAGAAGTTTAAATCTTTAAATGAATATTCTTGAAGTACTTTTGGTCTCTGACACAAAACATATAAAACATCCTGCACAGCTGCAGATTAAATACACAACAATATTCAAAGTATCTGCATCAGATCCATCATCCTGTATATACTCATTTAAAATAAAAACCATAATGTCTAAAACATTCGTGAGACTTCTGTGTTCGCCGTCATTAAGTCGTGACCTTACGTCACCTCTCTCCTTACGTGCTGAGCAAATGCTGCTTTTCACTGTGGAGATTGCTGTTTGCATGGACGCCGACATCCTCGCTCCCCCCCTCCTCTGTTAAATGGTATCTCCCAGGCACACTACATCATCAAACCATGTGGTGTTTGGTATTGCTGGATTCAGGAAGCTCTCGACTCTTCAAAAATAACATCGATTTTCTTTTATTTATTATGTATTTTGCACCGGGGCAGCCTAAACACACAAAGTCCCACAGTGTCATTTACCTGCTCAGATGAAGCCACAGACAGTTATTCATCCTGAAACACATTTTTTATCTTATTTTAGGCAAAATCTTCAACTTTTTACTGACTTCAGAGGCCCATTACTCTGTCTCTGTATCACCTAGAGTGTTTCTGACACTTTCACAAGAAACTTCAGAGAGTTTTCTTTCTGGCAAGACCTCATGCATGCATGTAGTCAGAGCGGTTCAGAAGCTATAGTCGTTTTAATTTGGGTATGTCATTTTAGGTGTTTTTGCAACAAAATGGGGGTGGAATGGAAGTATCTTCTCATCACATGATTAAATAGAGACTTGACATACGTCAACATACATGTCACCCAGCAGTCATCATTGCAAATTTGTATATGACATTTAACATTTTTTATAGTTTATTTATAGTTTTTATAGTTAATGTGGAATAAACGTATCATTTTGTTAAAGGTTGCAACGACTTCACAAAAGAGAAAATTCCATAATGGAGATATTTGAGTTATTTCTGAGGTGTTGTTCAACATGACCAACATAACATTTTTTCATTATCTTGAAAAAAACAACAACCAAAAAATCTGTTTTTTTATGTTTTCTTTAATGACACAATTGCAGTACTTTTATCAGTTATTCTAGTTTATTTACTTCCACAGTCTTTTAGCTGAGGTCGTGCAGATTTATGGGAGATGAAGTGTTTGAAGATTCTCCAGGAAATGACATCACGATAAACAAAAACACCACTGTAGGCCCTGATGAACTGTTTCTACTGCAGAGTTCAGAGGTTAACTTTTAATATTAATGACTGTGTGATGTTTTCAGTTAATTTAATGATGAAATGATCATCAGATCAGATATGTGCGGCAGTAACATGAAGCACAGCAGTGACAGTTTATATCAAGACACTGATATGTGTTTATATATAAGACAAATCAACAAAGAAAATTAGACACCTCAAGTTAAAGTCTTTACATGAATGAATGAATGAATGAATATTTCCCATCAGCCCCTGCTCCTCTGCGGAGCGGCTGACACCTTTAGTGCTGATTAAACTCAGAGAAGACAAAGACGCTGCAGATGTGTGTCTTCCTGAGGACGAGGGCAGTGTCTTGTGATTGGCTTTTTGTTTCGGAGCTTATCAGCTGAGACCAGACGTGTTCACGCTCACTGTTGCTTCCCATGATGCTCAGCGGCAGGTGTACAGAAACACATCTGCAGCAGCGTCTCACCCTGATACTGAGGACTGGTGAGATGATCACTGATCTGTCTGTGGCACACAAAGACCCTGTGAGACCCTGTGAGACCCTGTAGGACCCTGTGAGACCCTGTGAGACCCTGTGAGATCCTGTAGGACCCTGTGAGACCCTGTGAGACCCTGTAGGACCCTGTGAGACCCTGTAGGACCCTGTGAGACCCTGTGAGACCCTGTAGGACCCTGTGAGACCCTGTGAGACCCTGTTGGACCCTGTGAGACCCTGTGAGACCCTGTGAGACCCTGTAGGACCCCCGTACCTCTCTGTAAACCACAGATACGTAACATTTGTATGTTTCATATCAGCGTCTCTAAAGTGACATAGTGTCTGAGCTGACTTATTTCCAGTAGTTTTTGTGTCACAGAATATGAATGGTTTTTAGTGACCCGTCCCCACAGAATGTTCATATTATTTTATGACTGTGTTTCCGGTGGCTTTTGTGCCAAACCAAGTGGTTTTTGTTAGTTCCTGTTAGAACTATCTGGATCCAGTTAGACTTTTGTTGGACCCTTTTAGAGCCCCTGAGGTTCTGTGAGACCCTGTTAGAGCCTAAAAACCTTCCTAACACTCTTTTGACACCAAAACTAGCATATATATGCAGTTTTATTAAACATGGGGAAACCCACTAACAGTAGGCGATAATCTTTCCCACTGCCAGAAGACCAGCATGCCTTTCTGTTTTTTTCCTGGTGTGTCTCTTTCAAAGTCACAGACAGGTCAGAAAACAGGTTAGTAAACAGAAGCAGCTGGAGGCCAGTGAACATGTCACGGTGGTTACTTCCTTTTGATCTGTTTCACTTTCAGTTTCTCTGTTAAACTGATTAAAGCTGATGTATTTGGAGCGACGCTCTCACGGGCCATGTTTTCTCTGCACAGTGTGAGACTGTGTGAAGACGGTGGAAATTTCTGACCTCTGGCATCGTTTTAGAGCCGAGGAGCGTCAACATGCAACACACACACACACACACACACACAGTCAGGTGTTGTTGGCAGGATGAACAGGTGAAGCTGCCATCAGTCTCTGTGGGAGACGTCAGGTCCAGGTGGAGACGCCTGAGACAGAGAGATGATTCCATGTTAATAACCTGAAGACGGCCACGCTGGAATATTTCATCCTTCAGCTGATGAATCAGAAATGTCACATTTCATATTTTTTTATCATAGGATTACATTTTTAAGTCAGTTTTTGTTCTTCTGATCTGAAATCGTGATTTTTAACTGTTTCTTTGCTGATGACTTCTGATTTTTTAAAGCAGAAACATCAAGTCAATTTGTTGTCTTGAGGAAGCAACTTTTGTACCATTACATGTAAGGGTTTTTTTTAGCAGTAAGTCACCTCTTTTCCAGCAGCTTTTGTGCCACGAAATACAGGTGTTTCTTCAGGAATCTGTCACTGTGTTTCCAGCGGCTTTTGTGCCCCTAAACTAAGTATTTTAAGCCAAAACATGATCTTTTACTCACGATAACCAAGTGGTTTTTGTGCCCAGTCACAACAACACATTCAACATTTCAACGTAAAATTTTATTTATCAGATACATAAATATGTAGGAATGTAACGTTGTTAGAACAGTCTGGGTCCGTAATTTAATTTCAAACTGTTTCTTTGCTGATGACATCTGATTTTATAAATAAAGAAACATAGAGTCTGTTTGTTGTCTTTAAAAAGCATCTTTTGTACCACCAAACATTAGTGTTTCTTAGCGACCTGTTGCAGCTCTTGTGCCTCTAAATGTGTGTATTTTAAGCCAAAACATGTTCTTTCCTCACCATAACCAAGTGGTTTTTGTGCCCAGTCACAGCGACACATTCAACGTTTCAACATAAAGTTTTAAAGTATCAGTTACATAAGAATGTAGGAATGTAACGTATCCATGGTTTGTAGAAATGTCCAGTACTAACAGTTACTCTGGTGATTGTGTCGCCCATGTAGACCATATGGAGGCCCATGTTAGAGCAATAACATCCTGTCAGACCCAGGTAGATGTTCTGAAAGAGGTTTGTTAGTTCCTGTTAGATAAAACTGAGTCTGTCATTTAATATCTGTTTCTTTGCTGATGACGTCTGATTTTATAAAGTCAGAAACATCAAGTCCGTATGTCGTTGTTTAAAAGCCGTGCTGAAACCCAGCTGGACTACAGTTCCCATGATGCCTCAGGTGCAGACCGGTCATAGTTTTACTGGTTGCTGTCTCTATGTGCGGGCGAGGCCTCACAGAGTTTGTTTGGCTGCAGAGACTCAAACTGTTCTCAGATCAGATAAACAAACATATAAAGGAGGTGAATTTTCTGCACAGCTGAGCTGGAAACTTTTTCTATCAGCTCCACATTATTCAGGTTACTGTGCAGGTTCTCAGACCTTCTGTGTGTGAGGAGAAGAATCCAGATTAATGGGACATTAAATTGCTTCTTTTTGGGGGGTTTTCTTATTTTAAATCACATCATCATCTTCATCTTCATCCTCATCACCTTCTTCGAGGTGAAGACTCTTTTTAAAGAAGCACAGATCTGCTGGTGAACAAATGATCAGGACAAATGATTCATCTGCAATTATCTGCTGGATTAATTATCTGTGTGATAAAGTGTCTCTGGTGGTCTGAGGTCTGAACTGTAACATCTCTCATCCTGCCAGAGATCTGTGTTACATGTCACCGCTCATTTCCTGTCCGCTGTCGGTCTGTCTGTCTGACAATGGCACAAATTGTCACAGAAAATATTCAGAATAACATGAAAGAAAATAACTGTTGTTCGTGGCTCAGTTAACTTTATTTTGATAAAATACAGATGGTTTAATGAGATTTACTTGTTTGTATAAAAGTTGGAATGTGAGGGTTACGTTTAGCCGACACACACACGTGGTTACGTTTAGCCGACACACACACACACACACACACACACACACACACACACGTGGTTACGTTTAGCCAACACACACACGTGGTTGGGTTTAAGAAAAAAGAACACGGTTTGGCTTTACAATCTTACAGGAAGTGAACACCGACTTCCTGGCCTACAGACAATGAAAAACATAATACTGTAAAAGCAGTTGTCATTGTATTGTTACTTTGATTTACACATCTGAAAATAAGCGGGAGGAAGTATAAAGTAAACTAAACCAACGCAGTTGTTTGCCCCTGATGTGCTGAGTGACCGGCTGTGTATCATGTCGTCTTGAAAGGACGGCTATTTTTTTTGGTGTTTGACACCAGAAGTCACTGCCCAAACACCAGTATTCAGCAAATTTGGGTTGTCATAAAATGTCACCTGCTTTTTTCTCTGCTGGCTTGTCATGATCTCGGTCTGATGTGTTTCCATACTGTGGTTGTCCACATACTTTTGGCCACACAGTGTATCTGCAGCGTAAAGAGATCACTGGGACTTTAGTTATAAAACCTGAAGTGTGTCTGAAGCTTCAGAGTCATGATAAACATCGTACTGCACACAAACTGTGAGCGTTCGTCCTTCTCTGTTTCTGTTTCTGTCCTCTACAGAGTCTGTGTGACGCAGGGGGAGGACATGGGGATAGGACGGGGGGGAGGACAGAGGGGGGAGGAGGGGAGGGCACAGAGGGACACAGTAACTGCAGTGTGATGCAGACAGAGACACAGAGCTGCTCGATGCTAACAGACGAGCTACGATGCTACATCACATTTAACATTGTACAGCCTCACACAGCTGAAACACATCAGCCAATCAGAGAGCACATACAGAAATGTAATATATATTCAATTCACATATATGAACTATATGTACATGTGAAGTAAAAACATATGTACTGACTGAAATTAGACATTTCTAGTGTCTAAAATTATAGTCAGTGTCCTGACCTACTGAGCTGTGAGCTACTGCGTATGAATGACAAAGAAAAATGTAATTGATGTAGGATATATGTTGACATTATATGTGTAAATATTAAAGATAGACATTGACACAAAATTGTGTATATATGTTATTTTCATAACTATAAATATGTATTATTAACATGTATGTTTGAAACATATTCCTTATAAAAATTCATCATATATATATTTATATACTTGTACATATATGAAATTTAATTTTTGTATATATGTTGTTTTCATAAACTTGATTATATGAATTAAATAAATAATGTAAACACATCTAATCACAACATAATACTGTAAATAAATTAATCATGCAGATATTTTAATAGATTTACATGTATGAAATATGGATATGTTGTAAAGATATATGTTATGTACATCAATATATGTTTATATCATATATGTAAATACAAAAGATGCACATGTATGTTAGAAATGAGTAAGAAATACGTACATAAGCTCCCAAGACTTTTGTAGATATGATGTTTTCATGAACTTGAACATATAAATGTATATCATTAATATTTATGGTCACAACATATTATACTGTATAAAACTTAATCATATAGATATTTTTAATATATGTACAAACATAAAATATGCTTATATTGAAGACATAAATGTCATGTATCATCCCAAAGTCCATCATTATGTGTTGATATTATTTATGTAAATATAAAAGACATTTTTGTCGAAAATTAACAATAACAATATATATAAGCGTTCAGTCTTATACAAATACATCTGATGTTTATATAAACTTACATCTATAAATTAAATTCTGACCATATATGGTCGCAACATGTGACACCCAATAAAATCATAGATGTTTTCAACATATGTACAAATATACATTTTACTGTGGGCATTTCATATGTATATATTCCAGAGGTAAATGTATGTAATATACTGTCTGATGATATCCTGCCTGAAAGGTGACATATATGACGACATCACTGCTGACACAGAGACATATATGTCATATGTTATATTTCCATGTGGGAGGAGACAAAAAATGAGATAAAATGTGTTTCTGTTTAAGAGAAAGTTTCCACCTTCAGAAACAACTGCTGGGTTAGCATGTTAGCATCTGTTTTATATGAGTGGTAATGGAGATGAGAGGCTAACATTAGCTTGCTTCTTTAGCACCACACTGTCTGTGTTTGTGTCTCCCCACCTGTCTCACATCTTTGGCCCAATCCCAATACCCCCCCTTGCCCACTACCCCTTGGCCCTCAAAATGAAGCAACGAGGGGTAGGGGTAGAAATCTTTCCCTAGGAATTGGGACACCACTCACTACGTCACCGCGTCGGTTACGTTCACACATAGGCCTACATAACTATTTTAAACAGGAAGCTGCGAGTCATCTACATTTCCAACTGGCATCAACAATGGAGTCTCCAGTTGAGTTCATCCTACCGATCGCGTTTGCTGCATTCATCATGCTTCGTTTGATGAACGACAGACAACAGGGCAGGGGACTTCTGCTAGCTAGCTAAGCAGCTAACATTACGAGGCACCATAGTTATACTAGCTGGCGTGTTATCGTAATGTGAAAAGTCAGACAAATTTTGCAGAACAGGACAGATGACAGGCGCCAGATAGTGCGAGCTAGCTAGCTAGCTAACAAGCAACCTGACGATGGTAACATTAGCTATGTATGAACTTTTTTCCCCGTCTATTGCTCAGTGGTAGCCATGGTGACGTCTACCCCTCGCTGGCAAGTCAGCATCTGAAATCCCTCGCTCCGAAGGGCTAGTTTCATACCCACTACCCCTCGTTATGCCCCCTACCCCTACACGCAAAAAGGAATTGGGACACCACTACCCCTCGCGGGAACGCACAAATGTAGGGGTAGGGCCAAGGGGGGGTATTGGGACGGGCCCTTTATTTGCATTCACACACCTGTCTCTCTAAGCCTGCCCACCAACCTGTCTGTCCACCTGTCATGTCTCCACTTTCCTCCCCTGTCCATCTGTCTGTCTCTTTGCTCAGCTGTCTGTCCACCATCAGTACCTGTGTCCTTCCTCCTGTCTCTTTACCTGTTTGTCTCTCTGCACCTGTCTGCCCACCTGTACGTCTGTCTTCACCATAAAGTTTGCTGATCGTCAACTTGCAGTGTTGCACTCTGGGAGCTTTTGAGTTAGTTGAAAGAGTATGAACAGAAATCTGCTCTTTAGAATTCAGCTGTCATCTTTTTATTGTGTCTGTCTGTCTGTCTGTCTGTGTCTGTCTGTGTGTCTGTCTGTGTGTCTGTGTGTCTCCACCTGTGTTTCCTTCAGATGAAACTGTCAGAGAGAATCCGTTCAGATCTTTATTCAATCAGTTTGTCAGAAACTTTAAAGGATGTCGATACTGAACTGAAGAGCTTTTCATTATCCGCAATCAACACACACACACACGCACACACACACACACACACACACACACACCCACACACACACACACACACACACACACACGCACACACACACACACACTGTACACACTCGTCTCTATTAACAATAATAGAAATCCAATCAGTGTAATTGGAAACTGTTTACTTTCACTGAGCGATCACTTCAGTCTGCCTCACCTGCTGACCTCAGCTCACCTCCTGTCTGTCTCAGGTTTTTACTCTTGTCGTGTGAACACTTGATTTATTTTTGGTCCAATTTTAAATGAGACGTAGAATAAAGTGATTTTGTTGAAGTACCACTGATTTAAGATCAGATTTGTTTTTATTTTGTTTTTCTGAAAGAAGCGTTCGTCGGTCATGATGTCTCCAAGGGCCGTTTGAAATTTGAAAAACCAGTTCTCATTTCCGTTTTACAGTTTCTGGCCATGATTCATGATGTCATTTAACGATTTTGAAAAGAAACATGATGTATACAGACAATGTGTCTCTGTCAATTGTTAGACAGAGGCATGTCAAATAGTTAGACAACTATTTGACATGCCTCCTCCTTTTTGCCCCTCCCCCACCTCCTTTAGACAAGTTTGGTCCTGAACTGAATCAGGACGTCTGAACTTTTAAAATGACGTCAGAATGAAACTGCAAACGTTATTTATCTGTGTGTGTAAATGAAGCTGTTAGATACTCACTCTGTGTTGTGTGTCTGAAACCTGACTCAGCGTTACGTTACATCATGGACTTCCTGTGTGTGTTTCCAGGCTAAGGACAGCGATGATGATGAGGAGGTGGTGCAGGTCGACAGGGACCACTTCATGGATGAGTTCTTCGAACAGGTAAGACACGACACTCACAGGTGTGAAGCACACAGCTCCCACATGTCCTGCAGATATTACTCACCAGTTTCCAGCTGGAAATTTATTTATTTATCAGCCATTTTGTCACCACGCCGAGGGCTGTGAGGGACGATCAGTCAGGAGTTTTACTTCACTGTAGAAAACTAGATAAAATTCTCCTCCGCTGTCAGAGCACACTATCAAAATATATACTCACATACTATTTTACAACTTTCCTTAAAATCTTTCCAAATATTCACTTTTATTCCTCCAGATTAACTCGACTGTAGCCAAATACATTTTTATGCTTTTCTGCTGTAAAAGATTCTCCAATATTTGAAGCATCATAAAACATTTTCCAAAAGACATCTGAACATCTTTTTCCAGTTATTTCATCTTTAAGTTTCACGCACTAATTTTATTTCTTGGCTGAAACATGTTTTTTTACAGGATTTATACGTCTGAAATAAATATGATTTTTTAACTTCTAAACTCGCCCTGTGTTAAAACACGTCAGCCCTGCTCAGGTTCTGCTCAGATTTCTGTTTGATGATAAATTCATTAAATAATATTTCTACCAGGTGAGTCTGAACCAGAACAGCTCGACTCTGTCGGCCCTCAAAATCCAAACTAAATAAGAACAATGGTTTAAAGATGAGATTAAATGTCTCCTCACTGCGACTGCTGTCACATTAATCATATTTAAGTTTTGGGTCGGTCCGTTACGAAGTTTAATAGACAAGACTTTGATTTTTGAAAATAGATTTTCCAGAGTGAAAATCAAACAAAGTGGGGACAGTAACATGTTCACAAACAGACATTATGGGGACAGTAATGTGTTCACGTGATTACATCATGGGGACACTAACATATTCACAAACAGTCACATTATGGGGACAGTAATGTGTTCACCTGATTACATCATGGGGACACTAACATATTCACAAACAGTCACATCATGGGGACAGTAATGTGTTCACCTGATTACATCATGGGGACAGTAATGTGTTCACCTGAATACATTATGGGGACAGTAATGCGTTTACCTGATTACATCATGGGGACAGTAATGTGTTCATAAACAGTCACATTATGGGGACAGTAATGTGTTCACCTGATTACATCATAGGGACACTAACATATTCACAAACAGTCACATGATGGGGACAGTAATGTGTTCACAAACTGACATTATGGGGACAGTAATGTGTTCACCTGATTCACTTCCTGTCCAGCGTCTGTCACTCAGCACATGCTCCAGAACAAACAGAAATGTGTTCCTGCGCTCCACACTGTAAAATAAATCATCATCAGATGTTCAGAGTCTTAAACTGAATCAAATCTCGGAGTAGTCAGAGCGAAGGTGCAGCTGGAGGCGTGGCGTGACGTGGCGAGGCGTGGGAGAGCAGTGACCTTGCAGTCCGGGGTGGAGGTGGATAATCCTCCATCGACTGGAGCAACACTCACAGATCTGGTGCTGATCTCCCACCTGAGGGCAGGAAGCTTCAGAGCTGATCCATCATCTGGCCACTGTGTGTGTGTGTGTGTGTGTGTGTGTGTGTGTGTGTGTGTGTGTGTGTGTGTGTGTGTGTGTGTGCGATGTTCTGGTTCAGGTTAAATATTCACACTTTTTTTCATTTCATGACAAAAGTTGAGTTCAACGAGATGTGACTTTAAGTTGTTGCATCAGTGAGTGTTGTGATATCACCTGTGGTGATGATGTCACTGTAGCGATGAGGTCACTGTGGTGATGATGTCACTGTGGTGTGTTTCAGGTGGAGGAGATCAGAGGCTGTATAGAAAAGCTGTCAGAAGATGTGGAGCAGGTCAAGAAGCAGCACAGCGCCATCCTGGCCGCCCCCAACCCTGACGAAAGTAAGACGCACACCTTCATCCTCACACTCTACAAAGTCTTCATCACGGCGCGGTGGGATATACGGGCCGAGCTGAGATATTTAAAACTGAAATATTGATTATACTGTATATAATGCAGCACCACAGCGGAATGTGTCTGCAGCTACACGTTGTGTCACGTTGTGACAGTCGTGTTCACATAATATGGCTAACAAGCTAACAGCGCTAACAACAGGTTAGAAATGTGCAACATGTTTTTTCCCGACAGATATCAAACAAAAGCCAGAGACTGTGTCGTATTCAGCATCTGTGAGCAGCAGAGAGAAGATAGTGATATCTCAGAGTCTCCCCCTCTGAGCTGCAGACTCAGAGGGGGAGACTCTGAGATATCACTATCTTCTCTCAGTGCGCAGCACACTGATGAGCAAAACGTTGTAGTTTATGGTCAGTCACGTCTCGCCAACAGAAATGAAACATAGATTTTAGCTTAGTTTCATTATCAAGGTTTAGTTTTAGCTCGTCGTCTCTGACTGAAGATTCAAATCTCTGACTGAAGATTCAAATCTCTGACTGATGATTCAAATCTCTGACTGAAGATTCAAATCTCTGACTGATGATTCAAATCTCTGACTGACGATTGAAATCTCTGACTAAAGATTCAAATCTCTGAATGATGATTCAAATCTCTGACTGAAGATTCAAATCTCTGACTAAAGATTCAAATCTCTGACTGATGATTCAAATCTCTGACTGAAGATTCAAATCTCTGACTGACGATTGAAATCTCCGACATTCAGCGGGCAGCCCTCAGAAATGTATTTTTTAACTTTAGGTTTGATTAAGTCTGTTTGTGTCTGACTGAGTCTCAGTCAGTGGACGCACACTGAGGCCCAGAGTGGTTACAGCACAGCCTGTCTCACTGCATCCTGTCTCAACACTGGACCAGTTTTAAAACGTGTCGTCACTCAGACACAGAAACATGTGAGACAGAGTCCAGGTTGTAAAACACTGGCGATCCTCTCTGATGAGCGTGTTGGCAAACGTCCACCGAGCGCCGCCGTCAGTCCCCTCAGCCCACCTCCACCTGACACATAAAATACAAACTGCTCCTGTTGGAATGTTGAGAGCTGCGCTGTGTTCACCCTGACCCCGCCATGACTCAGCACTAATGACTCAATGTCACTGCAGGAGCCTAAAGCCACGTCTGTGCCGTCATTGCTCCGCACTGTAAAAAGTCTGGACTCAAACTGTGTGTTCATCAGACTCAGGACGCAGCAGCACGTCTCACTGAAGACACATTACAGTCACTTCCTGTCTCTCTAAGGCACCGTTCCTCTAACTATCCATCCGCCAAACTAAACTTCAAAGTTTTTAAGATCTGCATATTTTTTGCTAATGTCTAATGAACATTTAGGAAAACAGACGGTTTCATGGTCATTTTCATGATGGAAGGAGCCTTCCAGCCACTTCACCACCAACGCAGTTTGACGTCGCCATTTGCTGGACTTCAAGTTGTGACATCAGGTGATCTAAATTCAATATCAGGACAACAATTGATGCTGACGTCACTTTGATATTTTCAACCCGTTCTCAGTCCAAAGTCAACAAATACCACCGCTTAGTCCGTGACTTCTACATCAGACGGACAGCCTGAGAGAGAGTTCATGAACCTTTAGTGAAGGTTTCACTTCCTGCCTCCAAACTTCATGTCTGTCTTTTTGTTTGTCCTGTTTTCAGTTGGCTGTCAGGATTTAATTTAACGTCTCTGCATGTTGATGTTTTTTTTCTGTTGTTGCATGAAAATGATGATTTTTCTGTTTCTTTTCCAACTTTTCCTTTTTTTATATTTTACCTTTGTGTTCCTCATTCCCCTTATTTTTCTTTCTTTAAACCTTCCTTCTCTTCCTCTCACCTCCTCCTCTTCCTCCTCTGTCTGGTCTCTGATGTGTTTCCTGTTGCATGCCGCCCGTGACGTCTGTCGTCTTCTTCTGGTTGAAGTATTTAAACTGCATGAAGTCCAGTTAACCTCAGAGGAGATGAGGAGGTTAACCGCTGAGGACATGTGAGTGACGTCTGACTGTCTGATGAGTCTCTGCCACCTTCTTCTTCTTCTTGTTCTTCTTCTTCTTCTCAGTTTAACTCAAAAGACTTGTCCTCCTTCAAGTTAATAACAACTTTCAGTCACTTGGTGAATTTTAAAAGTCTTAAATATGCTCAAAAAAGAAATGTTTTATTGTGAAACTGAGCATCACCAACAGAAACTTTGCTCCATTGAAATTAAACACCAAAGAAGAAGTGACAGCAGCGTAGACGTTAACCAGAGAAAGTGTTTTCAGCACAGAGGAGAGTCTGACATTATTCTGAATTTATTTAGAATTTAAAGTTAAATATTAAAATTTATCTGAAATTTAAATACTGATTTTTTTTCCTGAAGTTTAAATTACTGAATTTATCAATAGTTTAAATATCAATTTTTTTTCTAGAGTTTAAAAACTGATTTTTTTCAAGAGTTTAAATATCTTTTTTCTAGAGTTTATATGATATATATTTGTGTTAATATGAGATGTCAGAGACGACTCTCAGAGATAAATGAGATTATGAATAAATGAGATATGATATAAATTCATCCTCTGACGTTCTTCAGATAAATAAAGTGAAGAAAGATTCCTGTCGTGTAGAAACATCACTTCACTTCAGACTCTTCTTCTTCCCTCTGGTGAAAACACGTCGCTTTCTCTTTTCTTCTTCTTCTTCTTCTTCTTCCTCCTCCTCCTCCTCCTCAGTTCTGGGTCAGCTCGCTCTCCGCTGCCAACAGACCATCATACAAAATGCATTCCAGTGTTTCTGCCTGAATAATGCATGATGGGAGTTGTAGTGAGAGGGAGAGGAGTTCAGATGCAGCTCTGCTTATTAATCGCAGCCATTCATAAAGACTCAGCTCAGCGCCTGCCTCTCATTGGCTGTCCACGCTGTCACTCAATCTGTGTGTGTTTGTGTGTGTGTGTGTGTGTGTGTGTGTGTGTGTGTGTGTTGACATCAGAGGATTTACACTGATCATTATCTGCCTCGTTAACGCTAATGGATTAACGAACACGTTCCACCAATCAAATCATAAACTGTGTCTGCTATGATGATGATGATGATGAAACACACACAAACAAAACACACAATAAAGACAAGGAGGAAGAACATGTTACAAAATAAAAGCTGCAGAGCAGGAGAGGCACTGCAAGAGTAGAAATACCACAGTCTGAAAATACTCGAGTAGAAATGTTACTTCAGTCAAAGTATAATCAGAAAAATGTACTCGAAGTGTCAAAGTACTCATTATTAGGAATGACTGCTTTTAAAGTGTTATCAGATTGTATCAGTAACAAACAGGTGTCAGAGCATTTCATGTCAGAGTTCGTCCATGTGGAGCCATTTTCAGAAGCTTTGTTTACTGCAGGGTGGATTGTAGTGACATCATATGTTTGTTTGTTTGTTTTTAATGAGGCTGTCAGAAAAATGTGGTGCAGTGAAAATATGAACATTTCCAAATATGAAGCAGCAGAAAATGGGAACACTCATGTTCAGTTTTTAGTTTCGCTGAGATGAACATGATCCTGAATAATTTATCAACAACAAGTAAACATGGAGGACGAGTTGAGTTTGTATCAAACAGGAACCTCATGTGTCACCTTCGTGTCACATTCAGCCTGATTATTAATGCTCAGAGTTTATTAGTTGAGACCAGTGACGTGCACGGCCATTTTTGGGAACAGATGCTCAAGCATTAATTTTAAAAAATAAAGTTATATACAGTAACATGTTTCGCTTACATACATACCTATTTTACTGGGGAGGGATTAAGAGGAATATTGGATTTCTCTGGAACGCTAACTTTTTAGCACATTAGCTAACGTTAGCTTCCATAGAAAAACAAATACTGGATTTCCCTTAGCTCTTTAACACATTAGCTAACGTTAGCTTCCATAGCAACACAAATATTGGATTTCCCTGTAACGTTAGCTCTTTAACACATTAGCTAATGTTAGCTTCCATAGCAAAACAAACAAGTGTGGTCCTCCTTTGTAAGATTGGCTTCCTGTGACATCATCCATCCACTGAGTGAGAGCATACGGGTCGGCCAGTCTGGTCCCGTTGGTCAGTGTTTACTTATTCAAGTAACACTGGCGGTCCCGGAGAGTGAGTGACCTGACATGGTGCGTTGGTAAATTCAGTCTGACGCTCTACACTAAAATGAGAGCCCTGTTGGTGGAAGAAACGCAGCGTTATATTTCTACATGAATGAACCAATGGTTAAGTTAATCACACATTCACTCCGCTCGGCGCTCTGCTGCTCCGTCTCCACAGACAGAGTGTCCAGAGTGCGCTCTGCCACTCTGAGAGTGCGCTGCTCTGGATAACCCAACGCTACATTCAGACAGCGCTCCCAATTTATCAACGCTCCAGTTTGTGTCAGAGTGCGCTCCCACACTCAGAATGAGTGTTTCTGAACGCACCACTCACATCATCTTCCTCCATCGTCTAAAACAAGACAACACAAATTGTTAGCTAGCACTAGCTAATTGTTTTGCCTCCAGCTAAGCCCCGCCCACCAACAAACGTCACTCTGTTTACTGACAGTAAAAGAGAAAGTAAAAAGGCCCTTATGTAGTCGGAGGGCAGACAGGGCGGGTGACACCACCTGGAGTCAGTCTGTGCACGTGCCCAGTCGAGACACACTGATTTTGAAATTCTGGGACGATACAGATGTGGGTTTTTTTTTATGTTGTTCAGTTTGTTTTTGTTGTTATTTATTCTCCCTTTTGTTGCCAGGGAAACAAAGAAATGGACACAGATTAATAATGGTTTCATCTTTAAACTCACATCTACAGAACAACTACAGACATTAATCTTTCTCTTCCTGCTTTTACTTGAAATGTTTCCATAAATCACCTCAAATTTTAAAATAAAATCTGCACGTATTATCGGCCTCTGTGTGTTTCCGAGCTTCAGCGTCTCGGGCTAATAAAAGCTGCTGAGCTGCACAGAGAGCAGAGAGGCGGTCAGACGGAGAGAACAGGGTGAGTCAGAGGTAGAAGAGGCTGAATGGCACTGCAGCGCTCGTAAATCTGACTGCACTGCTGCAGTTATCACACACACACACACACACACACACACACACACACACACACACAGCTCCCCTCCTCCAACGTGGCTGACATGATGTGATGTTACTGTTTCTGCACACACATCATCAAACACCGACTTCACTTCTTCTTCTCTTGTGACCTTTTCTGCTGCCAAAATCTCTTCTTATAAAAGTGTTCAGACTCTGAAGCCTTAAAGGGACAGTTCAACATTTATTTACCTCTTCTTTGAGGGTCAGATGGATGTTAATCTGGTGTGTGTGTGTGTGTGTGTTCAGGGGTTTAGCTTAGCTTAGCATAAAGACTGGAAGCAGAGGGAAACTGTAAGCCTGGCTCAGAGCATAGAATACACGGTGATATAGTCAGAAACTTTATTTTGAAATGAGACAATATAGTAATCTGTCTGTTTTAATTTGTCTTTGCAGAGACCAAGCAGGAGTTGGAGGACCTCACAGCTGACATCAAGAAGACAGCCAATAAAGTTCGCTCAAAATTAAAAGGTACGCAGACATGTTCTCTGGAAACATCTTCATCTTCTACAATTAAACACATACAAGCACAAAATAATGAAAGAGAGCATCCAGAAAAGAATATTAGATCTCATATGTCCCCAAGTTTTCATGCACTGATGCTTTGTCACACCCCTCAGCGTCTCAAAGCAACGCACAGGGCACCCATTACACACTGTCAAGTCCAGTTCAGACCAAAGAGGAGTTGAATATAACAACGCTGCCAACGCTATGCTCTGTAACGTAGTAAAAAGCAGGTGGTTGACAGGAAGTGACCACCATGAGACGGTGTATCATCTCTAGTCAACAACTCTCTGTGCTTCTGATCTGTAACGTTGACAAGTGATCACGAACATGTTTTCATATACAGACGGTATCATATGTGACGTTATAGAGTGTCAGCGTGTTTTACCTTCATCGGGAGATCAGTTTATTACAGGATTTACGGTATTCAGTTGACCTTCAGCTGCAGCAGCAGAAAATATTCAGAAACAGTGGTGGTGATTTATCAGGCTGTAATCGCTGGGACAGCCTCACACACACACACACACACACACACACACAGTAACACACACACACACACACACTGTGTTGGTTCATGCTGAAGGTTCAAGGACATCACTGCTTTAATGTGAACAGCCAGAGGTTTGACTACACACACACACACACAGGCCTGAGGAAAGATGAACACACATTATGTTGATACACACACACACACACACAGACTGTACATATGCAGTCTGAGAATAGCAGTGATGGTGGAGATAAAGCTATAATTGGAGTCCCCACGAGGCCTGACTGTTATTGTCCTTTCACACACGCACACACACACACACACACTGCAGTCTGTTTCCTACTGTAGATGTGTCGTCCCTCAGGGGGTGCATGGTGGAGCCCACAGGATCTTTTCTTGAAAAGTCGTTGTCTCAGTGTGTCTAATTCAAATTGTGTGTTCGTACTCGTGCAGTATTTTAATAAAACTACATAAATAAATTTCTCATGTTTTTGTTAATAGACTAAATTGATTTAGTCATCATCGGTTGTAGCACATGGCGGCAAGGGGGTACAGTGGTTAGCACTGTCACTTCACAGCAAGAGGGTTCCTGGTTTGAACCTCAGGATGGGGGAGCACCTCTGTGTGGAGTTTACATGTTCTCCCCGTGTCAGCGTGGGTTTCCTCCAGGTGCTCCGACATGTTCTCCCCGTGTCAGCGTGGGTTTCCTCCAGGTGCTCTGATATGTTCTCCCTGTGTCAGCATGGGTTTCCTCCGGATGCTCCACAGTACCACTATTCTGCCATTCTTGTCATCCAAAACTAAAACAAAACATTATATAGAATGGCTGAAAGGGCTCTCCTAAGGGTCACCAATGATTGACTGATGGGTGCTGATTTTTGGTAATGTTCTATTTTACTGCTTCTTGACTTCGATTCGACACTGTCAATCATAACATTCTCATCATTAGACTACATCGTGTGTAGGTATATCTGGAATTGCTCTGAAATGGTTTGAATCATATCTCTCAAAGAATTTTCTGTGTCCATTGGTAATTTTGTTTCGTCTTCAGCTCCACTGATGTGTGGGGTGCAACAGGGATCTATTCTTGGTCCTGTTCTGTTTTCACTTTACATACTTCCATTAGAAAGCATTATCAGCCATGTTAGTGGAGTATCCCACCTCTGTTATGCTGATGACACACAAATCTACCTGTCCTTTAAGGCATATAATGTTAGCTGTCTGAGCACAAGAAATGGATGACTTGCAATTTTCTGCAGCCAAACTCCGACAAGAAGAACTTTTAAGCTCAACAATGGTTTCGCCCCCAGTTATACAGCTGAGCCGAGCCTATCCTCACTAGTCGTCCCTAGGTCGAGGCTGGCAACTAAAGGAAACTGGGCTTTTGCCATCAAGGCCTCGAGGCTCTGGAATTTTCTGCCTGAAGAGATCAGGCTTGTTTTTAAATCATTTATAAAAACATATTTTCATAGGAAAGTTTCCCTTTTAATGCGTCATTTGCAATGTTTGGCAGTAACACCTGACAGTAATAATATCACAGTTTCTCCAAAACCAAACAACTTGTTACAACCTCACTTTTGTTATCACGTCACTACTGCCTTGAAATACAACATCACATCAGCTGACTCATTTCCGTGATCATGGAGCTGCACAAGAACGTCACAAGGCAGCTGGTGATGAAGATGGAAACATATTTTACCTCAGCAGGTGGAAATATTCTTGTTGCTTTGATTCTGTCGGAGGAAAGACGACAAGAACTCTGCTGCTGCAGGAAGTCGGACTAAAACACGTCCTCAAACCTGTGAAACACTGACTACGACTTGAAGCTCCAGGAAATACACCCCACCAAAGTTGAGCCCTCCTCGGCTCAGAGGTCAGCTGTAGCTCTGCACTGGCTAAACAACCCAAACTGGACTTTACTGGTGGACAGCTGCAGACACAGAGAAGTGATGAAGCTGGTGGTTGAATATGTGGTGGATGAAATGTTGCTCCATGAGTGACTCTGCGTCTGTCAGACAGATCTCTGCGAAAATACCGCTCACAGGTAACTGAAGACCTCCAGGTGAATAGAAGCTGTCTGTCCTCAGCTGCACTCAGCAGTGATCACTGTGATGTTCACACAGAGACACATGTGAAGTTTGAGGAGATACACAGGTACTAGTTTTATGGGGTGTAATGGAAAAGTACTATATCAAGTAGTGTAACTAATTAAATTTTTTATAATTTTTAAAAAATATTTTATGTTATTGTTTCTTATTTACATGCACTTTGTGACCTTGTTTAGATCATTGATCTACAAATAAATTATTATTATTATATTTAAATAATGAGGCTCAGAACGTCTCTGATTTTCCTGGTCACAAAAACAATTCCATTTTATGTAAGAACAAACAAACAAACAAACAAACATCACTTTGTGTTTTGAAATTAAAGATGTCCTCAAACTGTCACACACACACACACACACACACACACACACACGCACGCACGCGCGTGCGCACACACACCCACACACACACATGCGTGCGCACACACACACACACACACACACACACACACACAAACACACAAACAAGGACTCACAGTCTGTTGCTTACTCACCCAGTTTTATCTCACTGTCACAAAAATCCACACAAATACACACAAATAAACCACACACACACACACCATCAGTGCGATGTGATATTGCTGAGTCATCGTGGATCCAGCAGAGAGCAGCTGGGCCACGAGCCAGCACACACACACACACACACACACACACACACACACACACATTATATAAGCGCTTCAGTTTGTCTCATCACTCGCTGGAGACAAACCGACATCACAGAGTCACATGACACCAGGACAGACCTGCAGCTGGTTACCATGGCGTACACACACACACACACACACATACAGTTCCAGCTGATGAATTAATTATCAGCTGTGATTTTTGTGTAACACAGATTTGACCTCACAGGACTTCACCTGCAGCCAAACTGAAGCTTCACAG